>NC_057810.1:303669739-303674743 GCF_018294505.1 Triticum aestivum | reverse complement strand
TCGCTCCACTGCCGCCTCGCCGGCCTTCCCGGCCGCCGGCTGCCGGCCTCGTCTCTGCGCCGCCCGGCCCCGCCGTCCCGCGCCTCTGGCTGCCGTCCTCTCCCTCTCCTCCGGCGAGACTCTGGCCACCCTCGAAGTCTGCGCCACCGAGCCCCAGATCCAGATCCAAAATGGTTGACCTCGTTTTCTCCACCAAGTCCTTTTATGTGTTATTTTCATGCCATATCTTCTTGCTCGGTGATCCGATTTGTGCATATAATATATCAAATTGTTCGCCTCAACGAGTACTTCATTTCATTTCATTGCACCTTGTTTATTTGAGCTCATCTAGATGCCCGAATCATCGTTACAAGAGTGTTATATGATGTTAACCTGCTGAAACTGTTATAACTTGGTGATTTGTCATTTTTGTTGCATTTAACGTGTGCATCCTTTGTGCATGAGCTCTACATGTGTTTTGAACTACATCATGTCATATTTACAGCGGTGACATCCATGTATTTTTGTGGGTCTTTTAGTGAGTGCGTCGAGCTTGTTAAGTAATGTACCTGTTGTTACTGTTTTGCTAGACTGAATCTGTTACAACATGATGCTATGTAAACCTGCTGCTACAAGTCATTCTATGCATAATCTGGAGATGTTCACTAAGGATGTTTTGTTATACATGTCATGCTCTATCCATCCATGCCACTGGTTGCATTTATAGCCTGCTGTAACTTGTTGTAATCTTGCTCCAAACTTGCTAAATAATGTTGATGTCAACCTGTTAACATTAAGTTCAATGTTTCCATGATGGTTGTTAGTTATCCATGCACCCTATGAACGTGCACTTTCCATGATTAGTTTCATAAACATGTCATCTTACTGTTGGTCACCTTGAAATGCCATTTATTGCTCTGTGGTGAGTGGTTCAAGCTCACCAACATGCCTACTTATTGTTGTTCCTGCCATGTATAAATCTGTTATATCATTTGCTATGTTTACGTGGGTGCCATCATATTTTCTGTGCCTTTTTGGTTCATGATTAGTAAGGGACTTTTGTTATACTAGATGACCCGTTGCGCCAATGGCGCAAAGGCCAAAAGTGAACCAAGTATTCAAACCATGAATATAAGAATATTTAGATTCTAATCATAAAATCCTTAAAAGCGTTTAGAAAATGGGTATGCTACACGTCGGCCGGCAGATCTTTTAAAAAGATCCGTCACCTCGGCATCCCTTAGATCTGATGTTATCCGACAACCCAGCGTTCTCCTCACCATTGCAACAAAGGTGACGTTGCAGAAGCCTTTGAAACAAAATTGTGGCTAGAAAAAAGTATGTAGACCTCAAATTATAGTACATTCGGAAGGGAGAGACATATAGACACTTCAACCATGATTGATAGACGAATATGCAATGAGTTCACTTCTCACAAAACAAAGTGTTGAATTTACATAATAAGTTCACAGCTCAAAAAATATATGAGCTCACAGCTGAGAGAAATTGGAGAAATTGAGTTCATATAGGAGATCGGCGGCGTCATGACGTCCAGGAGATGGGGGTGGCGTCCAGCGATTGACCCAAGAAGTCCAGGCAATCAGGGAATGTACCAGCAAAGAAGGCAATGACTTCCATATCACCCATATCATGAATTTTTCGACTGCGAACTGTATGATATCATGGACTCTGCATAAGTTGATAGGACATGATAATTAGCCGCAAAAAGCATGGGTATGGATAACACATTGAAAGTAATACCAGAGAGCAAATTTAATGCTTACAATAAAGCATGGGCACAGATAACTTATTGGTTCATCTACCACTGCTTTATTATCTACAAAGAAACTACAAATCAAATGTATAACTAAATTAGGAATAAGAACACCATAAATCATTGGCTTTGGTCTGCAAACCATTAATCTGATTGGAGATGGAAACTAAACCAAGATCAGGTAAAGTCTGAAGGTAAGATATAAGTAGTCATTCGAGTAAATAACAGAGAGGTAACCACCAGATCATCTTCTATTCTAGAACTCTGTAAATCTGGGATTACAATATTTGGCAACAAAACCGACATCTTAGGTATTCTATTGACCAACACAACCAATCTCTTTGTAGAGCACACAACTTTTAGATACCTTTGATGAGTAATAAGATCTATGTCGGCATAGAAATCAAATGCAATTGGAAATCCTAACCGACAAAATCATTACAAATACTAATGATATGATATTTATCAAAAGAATTCAAGAATTAAAATAAGCAAGCCATGATTATAAGTGAGTGCATACCAAAATTTTGTGAGGTTATGCCTGAATATAAACATGAGAAATGAGCGCGAGCAAGTACTAATAGCATCTATTTCTTGGCCCAACCTGTACTGTTTAATCAGTATACATAATAGGATGAATGAGCTCAACATGTATGCAAGTAATAAATAAGAAAATATTGTACCTCATGTATTGGCACGGGTCTCGCCGATCTTAGCTTGGCAACAAAACATACCAGCGTGCAAACTGTAAAGGAAGGATTGTAGAAAAATTAAGAGAAGCGGATGCCAAGTAAAGAAAAAACATCTATCTTAGAAAATTAAGAAAAACACTCCTTATTGAGCTAAACACAAAATTTTGGAATACAATTATTCGATATGTACATAGGCCGTGCTTGATCAATAATCTTGAGGAAATGTAGGTGCTCTTAATACTCAAATAAGAATAAATTGGAGAGGTAAGAATGAGCTCCTGGTATTCACTCTAGGTATAAGAAATAAGCTATTGAAAATATGTAATGAATATAAAGATGGAGAGGGCTTCAAGAAACATAATGAACATCAGAACGGCAAGGTGCAGGTGCCATTGTCATTGACATGCTGAAAGAAACGTTGTGAGCAATTCCAAAATCCTAAATCAGACAGACAGGTATCACCTACTTGCTGATGGCATCTACTTTTGAGCTCTGATGTAAGCATGGCAAAACGGCCCATAGTTAAGACTGGAACCAATGTATTTTAAAGAAACTCAGTACGGGGGTGAATAACAACTATGTAATGTGAAGAACTATTGAACTCGAGCTCCGCTAGCATAGAAAGACACTAACAGCAAAAAACATGCACCATGCATCAATCACTCGCCAAAAGGGCAATGGCAGGGCAGTAGCTAGAGACACCAATTTTATTATTTGCACAAACCTTTGATACGATAAGTAAAAAATGTGGAACCAAATACGAACTGAACAATGTGCATTTACTCACATGCTCTACACGGTAACGATATATGCCTTGTCCGGTTTGCTGACCTAAGCTTAATTATATGTCTGGTCAGAGTGTATAGGGAGTTGAGAACATGAGATATGAATGCTAAGCTGATTTTCTTGTAGACACAGGCATGTCTATCTTGAATAGTTAGCTGTAGACATAGGCATGTCTATCTCTGCTATTCTTAATATCGTGTCATTACAATAAAATCCTGCAAGATACAAATAAAAGTGGAACCATCATAAGAACCAATTAGCACATGAACACATCCTCAAACAGTACAGGGTAAATACTGCCCAAGGAAAGTACAGAGAAAAGTTGAGAATGCTTCTACAAATTGCTAGTCTTAGCAACTGCAGAAACAAACAATCCATTGATATCAAACTTGTGTTTCCACTTTGAAGTTTACTCTGGTGACTTAACAGGCCAACAGCTTATGCTAAGCATGTTTACTAATTTGTCAGACTTCTTTTTGTCTAACGCTGGAGTAAAAACTTGCACGTCATGAAAAGACAATGCAATCAAGCAGTTCCTTCATGTACGGCTTGAATGGAGAGGGCACCAGTGACAGGAGCAATGACATGGTATGGTAGGCTACGAGGGCTAGGTGAGGGATGAGTGGCGGCGATGTAGCAGTGAGGGGCAGGCACTAAGGGTCCACCGTAAGGTGAAGAATGCTGCGGAATTGATTGGGGGAGAAAGAATGGCTTGGGTTAATTTTATGAAAGCTGAAATTTCACTTTTCAGATGCACGCCAATTATTGGCTAGCTGGCTTTTCAGCTATCACACACATGCATATGGTCTAGCTGGCATTTATGTATGTCTTGCAATGATAGATGCCATTGATGCTACATATTTTACCTCCTTTGTTTCATTACTCTGGGGGCACATTATAAGTGTACGCTGGCACACACGAAATGCCTTAATATTTTTAGATATTTATAAGCGCGGCATATAAGTGTATGCTGGCAGATTTCATGCTTTTCTATGAGGTGCCCCTAGTAATAGGCTAGTATGAGAGTCTGTTATAACGATGACTCAAATCTTTTTCTATCATAATCATTGGCAACACCATTCTAGGACACAAGTTACTAAAGAAAAAAACGTTCACCATGTCTCCCAAAATCTAACATATAAACCACGCTAGAGTACCCGCCATTCCAGGGGCACTCCTCGCGCGAGACGTTTTTCACCGTAGGATGAATTCACCACAGTACTTTTTTGGCTGCTGGCAGCTGGTCAACCGTTGGCTTTTTCTCACATTAATTTAAGCTTATAGAGAGGATGACGAGTGGGGCTCGTTGGCTGTGGGGTCATGCGACCCACGTGAGTTTTCTCCAGTTTTTGGTACGCGAGGTGTGCAGTGCGTCCTCGCCAATCGTGGCCTGGGTAAAAGGAACCCTAGAGACCCCCGCGGCCGCCTCCCTCTTCTCGCGCTTCCTCCCCAAGCCTCCTCTCTCACGTCCTCCCTGCCGCCATGGCCTAGCCCAC
Source organism: Triticum aestivum (assembly GCF_018294505.1). Taxonomy (NCBI): domain Eukaryota; kingdom Viridiplantae; phylum Streptophyta; class Magnoliopsida; order Poales; family Poaceae; genus Triticum; species Triticum aestivum. The sequence continues at coordinate 303,670,016 of NC_057810.1, read as the reverse complement.
CCTCGTCATCGACCTCCCCAAGCCCCCTCTCTCTCTCTCTCTCGGGGGTGCTGCTGATCGCAATCTGGACGAAGAAAAGGAGACCCCGGAAGAAGTTAGAGCGTCCTGGTGGTGGCTAGATCGATGCGGCCGACGGCGAGTGCCGGTGAGCGATGGGGAGGCCCCTACCTCTCCGCATCTTCTCCCAGGTTCCCGATCTGGAGCGGGTGGGACGGACGCCGGTGAGCGACGGGGAGGCCCCTACCTCTCCGCTTCTTCTCCCAGGTTCCCGATCTGG
>NC_057810.1:303669001-303669603 GCF_018294505.1 Triticum aestivum | reverse complement strand
GACCCCTCTTTCTTGTTACACACAGGCAGCACACCATATGAATCAAAAGTTAATCACGTGCTTCTTGCCCCTCTCTCTCTCTCCCTCTCTTCACATGTACTCTCGTGGATTTAGTCAGATTTGATTTATTCTTGTTTCCTTTCCAGATTTAATTTCATCCTTGTTTCCAAGATCTTCCTATTCATAATCTATTAAATAATGACTTGTACATACGTATTTTATCATGTCTACTAATAATCTCATCACATTGCAGTTCATACATCAGTTTATTTTATCCTGTTTCCTTCAAGTATGTATTTAGGCTGTTCATTTTCCCTTTTTCAGATGTATGCCATGTATGTGTAGCCATGGTTCTGAAACACCCCCATTCCTTCTCTTCCTATCAATTTTCATTGATTCAGTTATTTGACTAAATGATAATATATGCCCCAGGGTTAATTAGTACCTAAAATGCTACCTTTGGTTTGTGAAAAAGATCTAGAGTGGCTTCTGCAGCTCCTGTTATGTTTCATTGATTCAGTCATGTAGTAGGATAGTTCCACTGGATTTTACTAAATGGTTTTGTAGCTTTACTTAGTGAAAATGCCTCAATTGGTTTCCGC
>NC_057810.1:303663663-303668991 GCF_018294505.1 Triticum aestivum | reverse complement strand
ACAGGCAGCACACCATATGAATCAAAAGTTAATCACGTGCTTCTTGCCCCTCTCTCTCTCTCCCTCTCTTCACATGTACTCTCGTGGATTTAGTCAGATTTGATTTATTCTTGTTTCCTTTCCAGATTTAATTTCATCCTTGTTTCCAAGATCTTCCTATTCATAATCTATTAAATAATGACTTGTACATATGTATTTTATCATGTCTACTAATAATCTCATCACATTGCAGTTCATACATCAGTTTATTTTATCCTGTTTCCTTCAAGTATGTATTTAGGTTGTTCATTTTCCCTTTTTCAGATGTATGCCATGTATGTGTAGCCATGGTTCTGAAACACCCCCATTCCTTCTCTTCCTATCAATTTTCATTGATTCAGTTATTTGACTAAATGATAATATATGCCCCAGGGTTAATTAGTACCTAAAATGCTACCTTTGGTTTGTGAAAAAGATCTAGAGTGGCTTCTGCAGCTCCTGTTATGTTTCATTGATTCAGTCATGTAGTAGGATAGTTCCACTGGATTTTACTAAATGGTTTTGTAGCTTTACTTAGTGAAAATGCCTCAATTGGTTTCCGCAACATTGCTTGTCTGTTGGCAGCTGGAGCATACTTGGTACATGAGCCTTGCCGTGAGTGGTGGTGCAACGGTGACCTTGACGAGCAGGGCAATGGCCAGACACGAGTAAGACACCAAAGATGACTGGAAGCACTCAAAAAAGTTTACCACGCTGGAGCTATGTCAGGTACCTACTGTTCTTTTGTGTTGTGTGTTTTCTATTTCCCGTCAGAAACTCATTCCATAATCAATTTGCAGGTTGTACGAGGGCAGTTAATGAATATACTTGCGACCCTTTTACTCTCAGGTAAATCACTAATTATTACATGATCTTTCATAGTTGAAGTACCTACCAAAGGTAGTTATTTTATCCTTCTAACACGAGCAATGAACATTTTTTGCCATTAATTATGGTCACATTATTGCTTCTTGGTTAAAAAAATTCAGTAGAGGGTTGTAGCTATTTGGAGTGCAGAATTATTAAGTACAGAGCAAGGATTCCAATTGGTCATACATGAAGTGATACTCTTGCAAGAGCTATGCAATTAAAGTTTATTTAATTACAGTTTCACCACACTATGAAAAGGGTACAACCTACCAATCTTGAGAGCATTAATGTAACAACTTTTTGTAGCTTAGAAATCCAATGGAAACTAATAAGGTAAATATGCTTCTTTCTTGCAGACTTGCAGTTCTGTTTTATTCATTACCCTGCTGCAAGCTCTTGGTCGTATACTGTATATAAGTAAATTGTCTTTGCTTCTTGGTCCAAGGGACAAAATTGCTGAATGATTTTGGCATCTCCTGATTTTCCTTCTCCATGGTTTGCCATGTTCTGTGGTCTGAATTTAGTTTCTTTTTCTTTGTCTAAATTCTGTGCAAATTCATGGAACCCACACTGTTTGCAAGTTTGGTTTGCCTTTTTCCTTTAAAGATTTGTACTGCTCTATTTTTTTTAATTGTTGAGGCAACAAAATACCCCTTATGTCATGTATGCTTCTTTGATAGCAGTTTATTAAGTGCTTATACCATAATATCTCTGATATAAGTACTCTAATTATAATAGTAGCAATCTAAATTTATTATTGGCTTGAAAATAAAATATTTGTGAGGATAGAAAGGAAATATCAGCTTCACTCTGCATTTCTTATAGATGTACCTAGGAGAAATGCAGAATTAAGAAGAGCTATTTTCAGAACACCACTATCTATATCTCTATATATATGCGGAACTCAAAACTCTTTTTGAAGATGGATGGATGAACTTGATCCCTGTCCATCTCTGCTTTTTTCGGTACATGATTGTGCACCTCCTATGCCTACTTAATTGTGTGTTCATTTTGTTAATCAAGAAGCATATGATTTTATGGCTGGGTACGTTGAAAATATATAAAACCTTTCTTCTTTTGGATAATCTGTTTCCCTTTCGCTAATCTTTGTTACTTGCCTACACATCTATGCATACTATTCACTACTGCTACCAATCCCATGCTTGTTTGTTCAGATACTTGAATGGTGGAACATGGCTTTTGTTCGATGGCGATTTTCCAATCTTTGTATGTGTTGCATTCTTTTGTCCAAAAGTAGAGATGTACTTTCTTCAAGAAGAAAATGCTAAGTCTTTTACTAGCAAAGATGTCGATCTTGCACATTTAGCTCTCTACGCAGTCTCACTATCATCTTGTGTAGTTTATTTATAGGGGTTGAATACAGAATTTTAGCCCTCCTATTTTAGAGTATGAATCGGAATCTAAATCAGCAATTGTAAAAATGATCAGTAATTGTGCTTACTTTTTAGACTCTCCTCCTTTTCTCGCTGCTGAACCCCTGCCATCATCATGTCCACTCCGCGCCCGCCCCGTGCTTGACGTGCACATCCTGAGCCCCGCGCCCCCTTGGCTCTCTCCTCTCCCTCCTTGTCGCCAACCCTAAACATTTTCCCTCTCCACCCTACAGCCGCCTCCCCTAGCTCCTCGTCCCCTTCACTCAGTCCATTCCTCATCATCTCGGATCCAGCGGATCTGAGGCGTGCGGGTGCGGAGGCGAGTTTCTCCGGCGGCGGCGGCGGCGGTCACCTGCAGGCAAAGGGCGGTGGCCGCAGTCGATTTGATCTGCAGGAAAGATAGAACATGAGGAGAGAGAAGGAAAGGTGGAACGCCACCATGGGCGAGGAGGGGCAACATGGTCTTCGTGGTGGGAATGGAGGAGCAGAGGAGGATGGAGGTGGGTGGTGGGAGTACAGTAGCAGGAGTTCCAGGTCCAGGCGACGCTCGTGGAGTGGAGAAGCTCGTCGTCCAGCATCACCATCCCCAATCTAGGTTGCTCCCCACCCCCCTCCTCCCCCCAGTTATTATATCCCAGTTCTCTGATTCTGTGATTTTGATTTCTCAATTTGTGTTTTTTCAGATCTGAGATAGAAAAGAAGAGAAATAATCTTGTGGAATTTCTTATCTGAGATAGAAAAGAAGAGAAAGATCTTGTGGAAGAGCTTGACGAAAAAGAAAGGGGTGAATCATCTCTTTCTTCCAATCATGTTTGTTTCTGCATTTTCATTTTTATGTTATATATGGTTTGCTCAATCCCTATTTGTTGCTCCCCTCCCCCCTCTTCCTCCCCCAGTTATTATATCCCAGTTCTCTGATTCTGTGATTTTGATTTCTCAATTTGTGTTTTTTCAGATCTGAGATAGAAAAGAAGAGAAATAATCTTGTGGAATTTCATATCTGAGAAAAGAAGAGAAAGATTCTTGTGGAAGAGCAGCTTGACAAAAAAGAAAGGGGTGAATCATCTCTTTCTCCCATTCATGTTTGTTTCTGCATTTTCATTTTTATGTTATATATGGTTTGCTCAAATCCTATTTATATTCAACTTCTTCGAACCATCTATTTTTCTTGCACTAGAATATTGCAAAGGGAAAATTTATTTACAAAGCTTGTCATTTTGATCTTGTGTAGGGGGCACAACTGTACACCACCATGAACAGGTTGTTTCATCGCTACAACTCATATAGCAAGTTATGCCAGTATGGCAATATCTGATAGTACGGCTGCTCACGTTTCCAGGGGCAACACTCACATTTACCCTCCAAAATTCAACATTTTCATATTTTGAGGAGCTTCAGTACGTTTGCTCACCGATGAACTAGAAGTTGTTTTGTGTACTGCATGATTGAGGAAGTGCTATTGCAGATCAAAGGTGAGCCTATTCTATTTTCTTTCTTCAAGCTCAGGTGAAGGTTTATCTCCTCTTCACTAATGTTAAATCTTTATCACCGCATTGATTAGTTGGTAGAAGCATCTGCTGGGAATCAAGTGTTACATGGCTGTGGGTGACAAGGTATGCTAAGGCCATCTGCTTTATTGTGACTTAAGAGACTACAATACTCTAGGGTATCCTAAGGTTTTATTTCAATTATACGATGAGCATGGGTCCCATAACATACTCAAATAGTTAGAAAATCTGAAACACCTCTTAATTTGTTCGCTAGCAGTATGAATCAGAGTTGGGTACTTTTAGCTGTTGTGGGATGAGAATATACATATAATTGTTGGTGCTTTTGTGTTCATTTATACTAAGAAGACTAGGCCCGTCAGGGTATGATTTACCTGGGTTTTTTGGATTTTTTTACTGCCTCTAATGATTTACGCGTGTTACCAGGGACGCACAAGAACTACTTACGTGTGAACGTAATGATCTTCTCTGTTCTCTCTAGAGCGTTCGTGACCTCCACCTCTTTGACCGCCCACCGCTTTGACTGGGCTATCTCTGTCTCTCCCAAAAATTCTGGTTCAATCCCGTGTCGTGGCTCTACCGATCTATGTGCGTATAAAAAGCCCCCCGTGGCGTGGGTCTCTCCAGTCACGGCTGTGCCCAAACCGCTCCTCACCAATAGACCCATCTCTCCTGATACTGCCCTCTAGCCTCCACCCGAGATACCACGGCGCGCTACGTCGCCGCTCCGGCTGGCCGGCCGAGAGGTGCGTGCAGGCAACAACATGAATCAGGAGAGCTGCGTACCATCGCCTCCTCATGGATCTTCCTCGGTTCCGGCTCCCTGGCCTGAAGGCACAGATAAACAGCGGTGGCCTTTGTGTGGTCCAAGGGGGCAAACCTGCAGCTGGTGGCGAATAGCTCGCTGCCCTGCTGCTCTCCATCCTAATCGGCTCCCCTCATCCTTCCCCAGGTTCGCTCCGGCTGCCGGTCCCCTCCATCTACCCCATGGCCGATGTTAAAGAAATAAACACATGATGTGCTGAATAGCTGACATACAGAGGAAATGCTACAACTTGACGATTGTTGCAGAACTACATCATTTTTAGGTATTTAGTGTTCCTTTTGTGATAGTTTTCTCTCCTATAAAAGTAAAATGAATCATTTTTAATTCTTTGAACAAGGTTGCCAAAAGTAGGGCGCTCAGCCGTTGAGGCATTATCACATTTTTAAGAAGCTTCGCAAAATCTGCTCTTATACTAAAGAAATCTAATGTAGGTTTGTTGTCCTTATTGGGTACTGATATGCTGAACACATGATATTAAATATACAGTGAAGTGGGTATGTTTATACTATCTACACAGGATTGCCATTTTCTTGAACTGTTGTTGGGATTATCATGGATTGGGATGCATTATGATAATAAGATATTAGGTATTGATATATGATCTGTATGTCACACTTGACTTCATCATCCTTTATTTTCAGATCTATTCTTTAGGCATACACTAATGTGGTAGCTTGGGTCATATTCTGTAGCTAATTTAGTCACCACAATA
>NC_057810.1:303651193-303663513 GCF_018294505.1 Triticum aestivum | reverse complement strand
CCCGACTTTCAATATAAAGAACTTCCACTTGCCATTTCACATGATAAACACTACATTCTATTTATTTATGGCCCAAAACTTATTATTTGTGGATAGCCACAACTGAGGTCTTGAGTTTTTGAGTATCATAGAAGAACCATGTTCCTTTCGCAGCGATAGATCAACATTTGACCCTTTTTTAGCTATTATAGGAAGACTAAGATGCACAAAATCAACCTGTGTTAGGCCAATGGTCCTTTCCAAATGTGAAATCTTGCATGCGTTATTTATCAATTCCAAAAGGTGATGGTTGTGTTATTACGTTGGAAAAGAGGTACTTGTACAGTTTTGCTACTGATTTTGACCAAGGGTTTTTCGGCTCTCATCTCTATATGAATATGCTTTTTTCAGGTTAGTGGTTTAGGAGTTCCTGCCAGGCTCTCATCTCTATATGAATATGCTTTTTTCAGGTTAGTGGTTTAGGAGTTCCTGCCAACACTGGCTTTTGGAATTTATCCTCGCTTCATCAGTTGGGATTTCTGTACAAAACTAAGATAATTTATTTTGGTGCTTGCGATGAGTATTAGATAGAGGGGTGATGCACACATACTTCACCCAGTGTATCTGTTCATGTATGTTGTTAATTGACTAATTAGACAAAAAACCTCTATCTGTATGGTGTTTGTGATGATGCTATCAATTCACCAAACACTAAAATACCGGGTTGTGCTTTTCAAATCTAGCAAATTAATTCTCTATTGCTTCTTGTCCAAACAGAGGTATTAGATCTATTCTGTGCCATGAGTCTTACTGTCAAAAAATTATATAAGCCGCGCTAGATGATTATAGGTAGCTCATATCAAGAACTTTGTTTTAGCAGCACAATTCGGATAAATTTGCACTTTTTCACCAACGAACAAGGTGTTACATAGCAAAATCAAAGATTGAAGCCAGGCTGAACATTGCGATCCTACAGATCTGCCAAGTGGTTCCTCATGAAATAGATAGTAGTGCCGTGAAAGAACACTACCTAATGCCATCTTCTGAGAAAGCTGGACATGCAAAAATTGACAGTGTTGGACATTTCTCTTTGTAGCAACGAATAAATTCATTGTATTACTGTATAGCCATGGTGGCAATCTTTTTTGGATAACAAGAAACAATTTGCTTCTCATCAGAGATAATATTGCAGTCTATCAGAAAAAATGTTAGCTATTTAATTAAACAGAAAACTCTGTCACTCATAGCAACAGATGATAAACTATCAGACTACCTGATAGAAAAGCAAAATTGCCACATTATTTAGAACATTTCTCTAATTTTGAGATGGCCAACTACTAACATTTTTAGAAATTTGCCATGTGTTAGATAATATGGCGAACTTGTATAAGAAATCAGGGATACACATGGCAACCTTTAACCAATTTGTCCTATAAAAAATTGCCATGCATCGGTCAAGCTCCACATCGGGCATGTATAAATGGAAACAAACAAAGTTTACTAGGATTCGCGATTGGGGATGAGTAAACACTGGAGCACATACACAATAAAAGGATTGCTAAAAAAATTGCAATCTGCGGGACACTGGATGGCAGATGAAAATAAAAGGAAGCAACATAAGATGGGACGAGGAGGCAAACCTTGTAGTGTAGGGGCATCTGGCTGTTCCCAAGGCCCTTGCGCTTGGTGTGGTCGCCGTGATGGCGCCCGTGACGCTCCGGCCCAGCGCGCACACGAACGAGTCGCTACCGCCGCCTGAGGATATGGTGGTTGTTCCCAGCGAGGAGCAACAGCAGCTCCCGCCAAGGCGCCAGCAAACCAACCGGATGTGCTCGCTCGGCCTGAAATTTCCAATTACAGAGCCCAGGATAGCGACTTGGCTCATCGTGCACCCCGGCCTCGCTCGCCCCGGAGCGTGGTCACCGATTCGTCACCTCGCCAGTACAAGGACCCAGAGGGCGACCACATGCTCCTCTGTGAGTTCAAGAACAAGGCGGCTCTGATATTCTTCGACGAGGACCTCCTTGCACAGGTGCGCGCTGTCGGCCGCTGATGCCGAGCAGCCTACACGCGCCTAGCACTGCCGCGGCACGTCGAATCGAGACCAGCCATGGCTGCCACTGGTCCTCCGCGGCCGCCGTTGTCGCTTTGAGTGGAAGGTGGACGAGCTGCGCGTAGCTTGAGCAGGTCGGGCTTTGGGGGATGCGTGCTGCCGTCGGACGCCGGAAGCAGCTGTCCCACGCCGCAAGACCCGCCATGGCCGCCGCGAGCAGATCGGTGTCGCTGCCGCATCTCCTCTGACTCTCAGTCACTGGAATGGATAAGAGACGGGTAGGGGTTGGGCGAGTGGGTGAGGGGAGCTGCATAGAAAACGGTTGTCCGTGTGGTTTGTTGTAACTTGTAAAGTCGCGAACGTTTTCACACTTTCACGGGCTAATGTGTCAACAAGCAAGCATCAAACTTTGTGAGTGATCAGACGACCGTAGACTACCTATGCATGTACGGAGTACCAACTTTTTTTAGTGCTCCAACTAGATATACATTTTTCTTGTATAAACTACTTCCTCCATTTTCAAATATTTGTCTTTCTAGACATTTTAACAAGTGACTACATACAAAGCAAAATGAGTGAATCTACACTCTAAAATATTTCTACATATATTCGTATGTTGCCACCCATTTGAAATCGAACATATAAACCTGCCTACACTACCCGCCATTCCAGAGCAACCGTGTGCGCTGAGCTTGTTGGACCGAACGATTCTTTTCCTTTAGCGAGGTTTTTGGCTGCTGGCAGCCGGTAAACCATTGGTTGTTCTCCACGTTCATGGCTGTACGTAGACATATTGGCCGCTACATCCCCTCAGCCCATGGCTTCCAGCGCATCCCCTCCCTGCCCCCACCTCTCCTCTCCTCGCTTCCTCCCAGATTCATCTTTGATGGTGGCGGCGGCACTCGATTCGATCTGCAGGAAGGAAAAGGAGGTGCGACGGTGGATGAGAGAGGGTCACCGGCCGACGTTGATCTGCGTCGGCGGTGCGACCTAGAGGTTTGTGGCGGGTCGATCCGCTGGATCGGGGCTGTCATCCCCGTGGATGAGGATGCACATGGTGCTACGTGGCGGGTGTGTTCGATGACGTGGAGGCGCTGTGGTGTGGCATACAACGTCAAGGGGGAGGTGTGCAGAGGAGTTCCGCGGCGCCGCCGCCATGGATCCGCATCCTGGTCGTGACCTTTGCCCCCACGCATGCTGGCCGGCCCACATCGCCCCTGGATGGCATGGAGGCCGTCCATGACACCGCCGATGTGCCGCTCTTGGATGCCGAGGCCGGCACTGCTCCAAAGACATCGACGAAGCCACTGAGGCACAGCAGATCATATCAAGGCTGATGTAATGTGCTTCCAAGATCAATATTTTGTCTTGCTTTCCTTGAATGTAATACCACTGTCTTCATACTGTTTTTAAGAATCTTTTACATGGGGTTTTATACATTTTCCTATTGCTTTTTATGGAGATGTTGTTTGGAATTTAGGCTTTTATTGGGTTGTGAGTTGATATGAAGTCCTATGACATGTTTCAAAGAATTAGTTCTACATACAGTATAGTGAAAGTTCATGTGTAATGTAGAGTCTGAGCATGAACTGATGTTTGCAGTAGGGAAGTTTGTTGGCCGCATCTCATGGTTCTTTTCAAGGTGCCTTTCGTTTCAAGGTCACCACAAAGCAGCGCCTGGTTCTCATCGTGCATTGCCTTTAGATGAACCATCGACAGCAACTAAGGTCGTATCTAAATATCATCTAGCATTCTAAGGACTACTAATCAAGCTTTGTAATAGGATGAAACCTTCCTCTGTTTTTCGGCCATGCTATCTCTGCTGCTTTTGAACAGCTACCACCTATACTTTACTTATATAACCTTTGTTGTTGTTCCTCATGAAATTATTAATATGCATAATGCCACCCTTATCTATAATTATCTGTTTTTACTACTTTCTGTGTTCCAAACATCGAGTACTCACCAGCAACAACAAATATGCTAAGCAAGGAAGAGGCATGCCCTAACTGGCAGCGTCCACCTTCCAACCAAGGGATATAGCACTATCATTTAGCATAGACTGTTCCAGGAGAAACAGTAATCATGAACAGAGACAGTAACCAGCAGTAAGTACTCATTATTTCGATCTATGACTGAGTTTTCCTATCACCACTCTTGCAATACTTGGCTTGTTGCCGGCCTTTGCGCCATTTGGCGCAACGGGTCATCTAGTTATGTCAGCAGACCAGCGATAAGATTTGAGTACCAAAGCCATCTATAGCATAGGTAGCTAAACAAAACATACATGAAGTGAAGAAGTCAGCCGTATAGTAGATTTATTTCAAGATTCGGATATAACCCTATTACAAGTTTCAGAAATAAAACCTGATATGATAAGTCAAGTTGGAATAAGATAATATAGCATTCCCCCCAAATGAAGGTATAGACAAACTCTGGAAACATGCAGGATTCATGGAGACGTCTCGCCTGAAATAAATAAGCACGCCCAAATGTATGCAGAAAAAAGAAACTGCTAAATTTCAAGAGACATGATAACATCATCGGCAAGAAATATGTGTCCCACCCCCTAACACAGTTGAAATATGACTTCCAATGTGCAGTGAAGTTGCCAACGATAATATCAGATCTCAGATATAGCTACTTCCATTCCTTGAACCTTACACACATGGAAAATTAACTTCCTCTCAGTAGCAGAACATATAAACAACTGAAACATAAAGTGGGAAGTAACCTGCAATGCACGCAGCATATATTGTTGCTCCATGACCACTGCCTAAAAAAGGACTTCCCGGCTCAATGTTGCAGGTCCTCTTATATGTCACCAAGAGGAGGAAGGACACCTAGCCCTACAAATGAAAGCAAATTCATAATGTTGCATATCACCTTTCAAGGGATAAAAACAGCAAAAATCGATTATATGTCATTCTTAAGTCATTTGGCCATTTCAGCTAGACGGTGCGGGACGATAGATGATCCAAACAACATGGGACAATAGTTGATTCTATTTGCTGGGACAATAGATGATCCTATTTGATCCCTTGATTCCATACTTGCATATTTCTCTGTAATTTCCTTGCTATCTGCACGCCATAATCCTAGTTGATTAAATAGACATTCCTCTACATCGGTTACAACTAAGAACAAGAAATGCAGAAAGCAACAGCTAGGCCAAAACAGTCAAAATAAGGGAGATAATCAGGTAGCATTGCAAAGTAACGAACCTCGAGTCATCAATGTCTCCCTGACAGAATCATGTCACTTCTTGCTACTGAAGGAGGTATTGATCCCGATCACCACAAAAGCTTTTTCCCTTTCCTGCCTTGCCAGCCGCACTCTCAAGCAGCTCATGCTTGCTGCGCCGTGCTGCCTGCATAGCGATAGACTTGTCTAAATATCTAGACACAATTATGATATATTCCAATTAGTCCCCCAATAGATTTGTAATGCAAAAATGCAAATAAATTCATATCATTTTTCAATATTCATGTCGACATACTGGATGTCCTCATGAGTCTTTGCCACTTCCCCATCACGTCTCTATCGTCGGATGGTTTCCGAAATCAAGCAAGGGTGTTCACAGAATAATAAACCAAAGGGGAAACTGAAGACTCTCCCAAATCTATCTCTCTTTTCCCCCAAAATTAGCACCACGAAATTAGACCATAAGAAGGAGATCAACGGAGAACAATTCACTCGGTTGCCCTCTTCTATACCTTGCACTGCCACCTGCTTCTTTGGCGAGAACCACCTCGGCCAGCCACCGCCACCGCCCCGGATGCTGGTCCCGTTGCCTTTCCCTCCTGCGCAACAAGGCGAGCAACCTCGCCGGCACAGGCCGACGCCGGCCGGTGACCCTCTCCCATCTGTTGTCGGGCCTACCTCTCCTATTTCCTCTAACTCTCTCCTTCGCAGCCTGGTGCCGCGCCGGCCGGGTACGAACTCCGTCGCACCGCCATGACCATGGGTCCGTGGCCTCCTCCTCCTCATACATCTGCCATCACCGCAGCCACTCACCTCCGCGGCTCCGCCTCGACGAACAGCGCCACAGCCTAGTGTCGCGCGCCGCCATGACCACGGCCTACTCCTCCAGATGCGACCATGCCCGTGAGGAGGAGCGGCGCCGCCGCCGCTGCAGTTCGAGCGCCGGGGAAGAGGCCCAGAAGAATGTGCCAGGAGGGTGGCCGAGAGAAGGCGGCGGTGCGAGAGGGGAGGCAAGACGGCGCAGAGGGGAAGAAGAGGGCGTGGGGCTCTGGTGCGCTAGGTTTTCGGGAGAGGATTGGCTCACGCGGTGCACGCGCTCCAGTCCACCCTTTTTTTGCCGTAGGCCCACGATCGCCGCTGTCAATCCGTGCTTTCCACCCAAACACAAACACGTGTTGTGACTGCAAAACAGGCCTGCGTGTAAGAGTGGCCCACTCGTCATCTGCTCTAACCCAAGCACATAGTGTACAAAAAAATGAACGATGAGATGCTTACCACACAGTTAGAAGGTACATAGTCAGCGGACAGCAGCGCACATCGTGCGGGCTGGATGAATCCAAATGGCGAAGCCCCCACGTATGCGGGTTGGCTAGAGTGATTTATATGTTCAATGCCATTATTAGAATCATGACATGCCTTATTTGCCATGATAAGGTTCTGTAACATGTTGTTTGATAACTCTAAACATTGCAACCTGATTTTATTTCTGCTAAGTCTGAAACTGTTATTATTTGCAATCTTGCCATGTCCTCTTGAGCATGTTTTAGTGATTTCTGGAGCTAGCTCAGTGTTCATGTTTTGTTGTGCTTTACCTGTACTTTATGCCCATGCCGTTTGTTTTCACGTTGAGGTGCTGTATCATGTTGTTTTGATCCTTACAAGATGTCTAGTTGCTGTTTTGGACAGATTGTCGTTATATCTTGTATATAGTGTATGTGTTGAACCGTTCCTCCGTTTTGAGTGTGCTCTATATGAAACTTGCTTCATTTTGCATGAAGTTTCATATTATCATGTTGCATCCTTGTTTTGAGGTGTTTGCTTGATGTTTGGATGCATTTAGCATTAATGCCAGGTTTAACTTGTTTTGCTCATATCTTCTAGGCCGTAGCTCCGAATCAAATGAACTTTATATGTAACTTGACGAGAATCTCATGTAGATCATCTTGGTGCATCTTAACTTGCTGTTTAACAACTTGAACATAAGGTTTATTCAGTTCTGGACCAATTTTAAAACTTGCATATGAGGACTTACCGGATTTGTTATATGTTGTTTCCGGCCTCATTTAAACTTGCCTTGATGTGTTGTTCTTGTTTGCATCATCTCTTGCCATGAGTAGCCTCATCTAGCTTTGTCATGCGTCATGCATGGTTGTGCATCATGTCTTGTCTATGTGTGGTGTGTTTACCATGTTGTGTGCTTCTTTTCGATAGTTCCCATTTCGTTGCGATCATGAGGATTCGTTCGTCTACGCTTGGTTCGTCTTCGTGGCTTCATCTTCTTCATGGATTCGTTCTTCTTCCTTGCGGGATTTTAGGAAAGATGACCGCTACCCTGGATCTCACTACTATCATTGCTATGCTAGTTGCTTCGTTCTATCGCTTTGTTGCGCTACCTATCTTTTGCTCTTCAAGCCTCCCAATTTGCCATGTCAGCCTCTAACCTTTTTCACCCTTCCTAGTGAACCGTTGCTTGGCTATGTTACCGCTTTGCTCAGCCCCTCTCATAGCATTGTTAGTTGCAGGTGAAGTTGAAGATTGCTCCATGATGGACAGGATTATGTTGGGATATCACAATATCTCTTATTTAATTAATGCATCTATATACTTGGTAAAGGGTGGAAGACTCGGCCTTATCCCTGGTGTTTTGTTCCACTCTTACCACCCTAGTTTCCGTCATACCGGTGTTATGTTCCCGGATTTTACGTTCCTGACGCGGTCGGATGATTTATGGGACCCCCTTGACAGTTCGCTTTGAATAAAACTCCTCCAGCAAGGCCCAACCTTGGTTTTACCATTTGGCTCACCTAGCCCTTTTTCCCTTGGGTTTACGGAGCCCGAGGGTCATCCTTATTTTACCCCCCCGGGCCAGTGCTCCTTTGAGTGTTGGTCCAACCCGAGCGATGTCCGGCGCCCCCTGGGCAACCAGGGTCTATGCCAACCCGACGTCTGGCTCATCCGGTGTGCCCTGAGAATGAGATATGTGCAGCTCCTATCGGGATTTGTCGGCACATCCGGGCGGCTTTGCTGGTCTTGTTTTACCATTGTCGAAATGTCTTGTAAACCGGGATTCCGAGACTGATCGAGTCTTCCTGGGAGGAGGTATATCCTTCGTTGATCGCGAGAGCTTATCATGGGCTAAGTTGGGACACCCCTGCAGGGTATTATCTTTCAAAAGCTGTGCCCGCGGTTATGTGGCAGATGGGAATTTTTTAATGTCCAGTTGTAGATAACTTGACACCAGATCCGAATTAAAACGCATCAACCGTGTGTGTAGCCGTGATGGTCTCTTTTCGGCGGAGTCCGGGAAGTGAACACGGTTTTGGGTTATGTTTGACGTAAGTAGGAGTTCAGGATCACCTCTTGATCATTGCTAGCTTCACGACCGTTCCGTTTGCTCTCTTCTCGCTCTTATATGCGTATGTTAGCCACCATATATGCTTAGTCGCTGCTGCAACCTCCCCACTTTACCCCTTCCTTTCCCATTAAGCTTTGCTAGTCTTGATACCCATGGTAATGGGATTGCTGAGTCCTCGTGGCTCACGGATTACTACAACAATAGTTGCAGGTACAGGTTATGCGATGATCCTGACACGAGAGCGATGTTACTTGTTTTGGAGTTCTTCTTCTGCTTCTTCTTTGATCAGGGGATAGGTTCCAGGTCGGCAGCCTGGGCTAGCAGGGTGGATGTCGTTTGAGTTTCTATTTGTGTTTCATCCGTAGTCGGATGGTGATCTTATGTAAGATGATGTTGTATTCGTGTGGCATTGTATGCCCTTTTGTATGTATCCTTACCTATTATGTAATGTTGATGTAATGATATCCACCTTGCAAAAGCGTTTCAATATGTGGGTCTATCCTTGGTGGGACCTTCGAGTTCCTTTTGGATAGGGTCGCATATTGGGCGTGACAAGTTGGTATCAGAGCCTCGACCGACCTTAGGAGCCCCCTTGATTGATCGTGTAGTTTGGCCGATGTCGAGTCTAGAAGAAAACTATTTTCGGAGTCTAGTTATATCGGAGAGTAGGAATTCTTTTTATTCCTCAGCCCCTTCGTCGCTCTGGTGAGAAATCTTGACGTAGGTGTTTTGAATTACTCCTCTTCCCCTTCAAATTTCTTTAGGATCACGCAGTTGGTTTTTCGGTCGTTGGTTCTCATCCCTTTTCATCCGGTGCATTTCTCGTCAAGTTGACTCGAGCCTCTTCTTCTTTGCCAAGTTCAATCCTCAGTTGTTTTCTTTTCCCACCTGCCCATCCCTTTTCTTCTCGGAGCCGGAGTCCGTAATCAAGTATCCATCCTGGTCGTGTGAAGACTTTGCATTTTTTCCTCAATTATTTCAACCGGTGTTTTCTCTTCAAGTTATTCGTCAGTTCTCCCTTCCAAGTTGCTTTTGTTTTCCTGCCCTCCCAACCCTTTTCTTCCCGGAGTCTGAGTCGGTTTCGACCATCTATTTTCATTCGTACGGAGCCTCTTCAGTCTTAACTCAATCATTTCAACCGGTGGATTCTCGTCTCGTTCGTCATTCTTCATCCCTTTCTTTTCCGGTGGACTCAATTCAAGTTTTTTTGGGTTGATCATATTCTTTTCCTTGGATCAAGTGCTCTCCTTGCTCGTTTGTCTCTCACCATTCAATCATTCCGGAGTTCGGAACACATCTCAGGAGATTCATCTGTGTTCCAATTAATTCGAGGTTGTCACCTCATTCAAATTCTTCAATCATTCTGGTGCTTCATCTAACTCTTCAACAAACCTTTCCAACGGTGTTTTCTTTTAGTGGGCCCTAAACCACAGGTCTTTTCCCAGGATCTTACCTGACTCTTCTAATTCCCCCGGAGTTATTCTCAATTCTTTTCGGGGTTTGACGTAAGAATGAATTTCATGAGTCAGATGCCATCTCCAAGATCGCTTTCAAATTCTTTTCATCTTTGGTTCCACCTTTCCTCTTTTTCATTATTCCGGAGTTTCTCAACAATTTCGGTGGTGTTTCTTGTCGTCATTCTCAGCTTTGAAGATCGAAGAGGAGTTTTTCCTCTAAATCTTGTCCGTTCTCTCAAAGATTCGTGGTTCTAGCTTCATGTTATCCACTCGAAGTATTCCATTTGTCAGTTGTTCTTTTCTCACCATCCGGAGTATGTCAGGAGTTGTTTTCCCATTTCTTTTCATTGGAGGCCATCATTCCAGAAGAATTCTTCGTCCTCACATTTCAGTTACCGTTATCCAATTATCCCGGTGCTTCGTTCAAGTGTTCTTTAATCAGCTCATGATCTCTTTGTTCTTTTGCATCTAAATCCCCTCTAGCATATTTGTTCTTCTAATTCTTCCCGGTGATGCATTCTCTTTCATCAGTCATTTCCGAATTCTAACGGTGGTTCTTTCAGATTCTTTTTCCTTGATTATCATTTTAATTCGTTCGGTTTTTTTTTTCAATCCTACCGGTGGTTAATGAAGACCTTCTCAAGTTTGCGATATGTCACTTCTCAATCCTTTTCAAGAAGAATAAGTAGTATGAAAAACCCATTGCTTGTCATCAATTTAATTTGATGAAGGATAAGCATACAATAAATCTTACTCTCATTTCATCAAAGTGAGTAATCCTTTTCTTTGGAGTTTGTTCGTGATAAATAAATTCTAGTTCCAAGTGTTCTCATCTTTTTCTTTTCCGGAGTTCAAATTTCCTCGGCCATCTCGTCGGAACCTCCATCTAAATCTTAGCAAGGCTCATCTTATTCTTTCATCCTTCATTCAATCTCATAATCTTTTTGTTACCGGAGTTCTTCATGGTGGTTCTTCATGATTTAATTCATTCTTCAAGAGTTCATCAAGATTCTTGTTGGTGGAGTTCAAGTATCTTTTCTTCTCGCATCTCGAAGTGTAATTAATTCTCCGTATTCTTTTGAAGTGGAGTTTTGCATTTCTTCGTTTCTCTCAGCTTTCCAACCATTTCCGTTTGTGGCCGGTTATCACCTTATATCTTGAGATGTTATCTATAAGACCACAACAAGCTTATTCTTCGTTGTTGATTTTCTCAACAACTCTGTTCTAACATTCCTCTAAGAATGCTATCGAATTCATTCGTGGTGGAAGTTCTTATTCTTCCATCCGTTCTTTTCATTCAATTTTTTTCAATTCTTCCAGAGGCATTGCATTGTTCATCTCGTCAAGTGCCATCTCATTGGGTGAAGTTCGTGTTCTATTGCTCCATGTTTCAGCCGGAGTGCTGCCTAAATCCTTTCAGTCTTATTCGTTTCTTATCTCGTTGTAACCGGAGTGGTTTCATAGTCTATCTGATTCCGTGAGCTTTCGATTCTCGTCATTCTCGTCGTTCCTCTCTTCTTCTCGAGTGATCTTGATTCTTTGCTTCTTCTCTTGAGTTTTGGTTTCACCTCATCTCTTCCCCCCCCCCCGTCTCGGTCCTAAGATCTCGGGACGAGATCACTTGTTAGTGGAGGAGTGTTGTAACGCCCCGGATTCGATGCGCCAGGTGTCCGCTAGTTATTCGCCGTCATTGCCATGTCATTTTCTTGCGGGTTGCATTTTATCATGTCATCATGTGCATCCCATTTTGCATACGCGTTCATCTCATGCATCCGAGCATTTTCCCCGTTGTCCATTTTGCAATCCGGCACTCCTATGTCCCCCGGCGCCCCCTTTTGCCTCTTTTCGTGTGCGGGTGTTAAACTTCTCAGAATGGACCGAGGTTTGACAAGCGGCCTTAGTACACCACCGGTAGACCGCCTGTCAAGTTTCGTGCCATTTGGAGGTCGTTTGATACTCCAACGGTTAACCGGGTAACCGTAAAAAGCCTCTTTTGTGCGCAACCCAACACCCCTTCAAAGTGGCCCAATAACCCATTCAAACCCCCTCCATCCTCTTGGCTGTTCGATCACGATCGCGTGGCCGAAAACCGCTCCCCATTTGGACTCTCCTAGCTCCCAGAATCTATAAATAGGTGCCTCCCCCTCCATTTTCATGGATGAAACCCTAGCCCCGCTCCTCTCGCCCGCCGGACACGTTCGGATCGGACCGGACATGTCCGCTCCACCGTGCCGCCGCCCTCAACGAACCAGGGAGCGCCATGTGGCACTCC
>NC_057810.1:303618184-303650719 GCF_018294505.1 Triticum aestivum | reverse complement strand
TGGCCTTCCCCGCCGCCGGCCGCCGGCCTCGTCTCCGCGCCGCCCGGCCCCGCCGTCCCGCGCCTCCGGCCGCCGTCCTCTCCCTCTCCTCCCGCGAGACTCCGGCCACCCTCGAAGTCCGCGCCGTCGAGCCCCAGATCCAGATCCAAAACGGTTGACCTCATTTTCTCCATCAAGTCCTTTTCTGTGTTATTTTCATGCCATGTTCAGCATGCAATATCTTCTTGCTCGGTGATCAGATTTGTGCATATAATATATCAAATTGTTCGACTCAACGAGTACTTCATTTCATTCCATTGCACCTTGTTCATTTGAGCTCATCTAGATGCCCGAGTCATTGTTACAAAAGTGCTATATGATGTTAACCTGCTGAAACTGTTATAACTTGGTGAGCATGAGCTCTACATGTGTTTTGAACTACATCATGTCATCTTTACAGTGGTGCCATCCATGTATTTTTATGGCTCTTGTAGTGAGTGCATCGAGCTTGTTAAGTAGTGTACTTGCTGTTACTGTTTTGCTAGGCTGAATCTGTTACAACATGATGCTATGTAAACCTGCTGCTACAAGTCATTCTATGCATAATCTGGAGATGTCCACTAAGGATGTTTTGTTACACATGTCATGCTCTATCAATCCATGCCCCTGGTTGCATTTATAGCATGCTGTAGCTTGTTGTAATCTTGCTCCAAACTTGCTAAATAATGTTGTTGTCAGCCTGTTAACATTAAGTTCAATGTTTCCATGATTGTTCTTAGTTATCCATGCACTCTATGAACATGCTCTTGCCATGCTTAGTTTCATAAACATTCCATCTTACTGTTGGTCACCTGAAAATGCCATGTATTGCTCTGTGGCGAGTGGTTCAAGCTCACCAACATGCCTACTTATTGTTGTTCCTGCCATGTATGAATCTGTTATATCATTTGCTATGTTTACATGGGTGCCATCATATTTTCTGTGCCTTTTTGGCTCATGGTCAGTAAGGGACTTTTGTTATATGCCATTATTAGAATCCTGCCATGCCTTTGTTTGCCATGATAAGGTTCTGTAACATGTTGTTTGATAGCTCTAAACATTGCAACCTGATGTTATTTCTGCTAAGTCTGAAACTGTTATTATTTGCAATCTTGCCATGTCCTTTTGAGCATGTTCTAGTGATTTCTGGAGCTAGCTCAGTGTTCATGTTTTGTTGTGCTTTACCTGTACTTCATGCCCATGCCTTTTGTTTTCATGTTGAGGTGATGTAGCATGTTGTTTTGATACTTGCAAGATGCCTAGTTGCTGTTTTGGACAGATTGTTGTTATATCTTGTATAGAGTATGTGTTGAATCGTTGCTCCGTTTTGAGTGTGCTCTATATGAAACTTGCTTGATTTTGCATGAAGTTTCATATTATCATGTTGCATCCTTGTTTTGAGGTGTTTGCTTGATGTTTGGATGCATTTAGCATCAATGCCAGGTTTAACTTGTTTTGCTCATATCTTCTAGGCGGTAGCTCCGAATCAAATGAACTTTATATGTAACTTGACGAGAATCTCGTGTAGATCATCTTGGTGCATCTTAACTTGATGTTTAACAACTTGAACATAAGGTTTATTCAGTTCTGGACCAATTTTGAAACTTGCATACGAGGACTTACCGGATTTGTTATATGTTGTTTCCGGCCTCATTTAAACTTGCCTTGATGTGTTGTTCTTGTTTGCATCATCTCTTGCCATGAGTAGCCTCATCTAGCTTTGTCATGCGTCATGCTTGGTTGTGCATCATGTCTTGTCTATGTGTGGTGTGTTTACCATGTTGTGTGCTTCTTCTCGATAGTTCCCGTTTCGTTGCGATCGTGAGGATTCGTTCGTCTAAGCTTGGTTCGTCTTCGTGGCTTCATCTTCTTCATGGATTCGTTCTTCTTCCTTGCGGGATTTCAGGCAAGATGACCGCTACCCTAGATCTCACTACTATCATTGCTATGCTAGTTGCTTCGTTCTATCGCTTTGCTGTGCTACCTATCTTTTGCTCTTCAAGCCTCCCAATTTGCCATGTCAGCCTCTAACCTTTTTCACCCTTCATAGCGAACCGTTGCTTGGCTATGTTACCGCTTTGCTCAGCCCCTCTTATAGTGTTGTTAGTTGCAGGTGAAGTTGAGGATTGCTCCATGATGGACAGGATTATGTTGGGATATCACAATATCTCTTATTTAGTTAATGCATCTATATACTTGGTAAAGGGTGGAAGACTCGGCCTTATGTCTGGTGTTTTGTTCCACTCTTGCCGCCCTAGTTTCTGTCATACCGGTGTTATGTTCCCGGATTTTGCGTTCCTTACGCGGTCGGGTGATTTATGGGACCCCCTTGACAGTTCGCTTTGAATAAAACTCCTCTAGCAAGGCCCAACCTTGGTTTTACCATTTGCCTCACCTAGCCCTTTTTCCCTTTTGGTTTCCAGAGCCCGAGGGTCATCTTTATTTTACCCCTCCGGGCCAGTGCTCCTTCGAGTGTTGGTCCAACCCGAGCGATGTCCGGTGCCCCCTGGGCAACCAGGGTCTATGCCAACCCGACGCCTGGCTCATCCGGTGTGCCCTGAGAACGAGATATGTGCAGCTCCTATCGGGATTTGTCGGCACATCCGGGCGGCTTTGCTGGTCTTGTTTTACCATTGTCGAAATGTCTTGTAAACCGGGATTCCGAGACTGACCGGGTCTTCCTGGGAGAAGGTATATCCTTCGTTGATCGCGAGAGCTTATCATGGGCTAAGTTGGGACACCCCTATAGGGTATTATCTTTCGAAAGCCGTGTCCGCGGTTATGTGGCAGATGGGAATTTTTTAATGTCCGGTTGAAGATAACTTGACACCAGATCCGAATTAAAACGCATCAACCGTGTGTGTACCCGTGATGGTCTCTTTTCGGCGGAGTCCGGGAAGTGAACACGGTTTTGGGTTATGTTTGACATAAGTAGGAGTTCAGGATCACCTCTTGATCATTGCTAGCTTCACGATCGTTCCGTTTGCTCTCTTCTCGCTCTTATTTGCGTATGTTAGCCACCATATATGCTTAGTCGATGCTGCAACCTTCCCACTTTACCCCTTCGTTTCCCATTAAGCTTTGCTAGTCTTGATACCCATGGTAATGGGATTGCTGAGTCCTCGTGGCTCACAGATTACTACAACAACAGTTGCAGGTACAGGTTATGTGATGATTCTGATGCAAGAGCGATGTTACTTAATTTGGAGTTCTTCTTATGCTTCTTCTTCGATCAGGGGATAGGTTCCAGGTCGGCAGCCTGGGCTAGCAGGGTGGATGTCGTTTGAGTTTCTATTTGTGTTTCATCCGTAGTCGGATGGTGATCTTATGTAAGATGATGTTGTATCCGTGTGGCATTGTATGCCCTTTTGTATGTATCCCCACCTATTATGTAATGTTGATGTAATGGTATCCACCTTGCAAAAGCGTTTCAATATGCGGGTCTGTCCTTGGTGGGACCTTCGTGTTCCTTTTGGATAGGGTCGCATATTGGGCGTGACAAGGTACGTGCCTAAAAGTATGTTAAACAAAGAGGGTGCAGGTAACATAATAGTCTCACGCCTAGTTTTAGCAAATATCAAGTTATACTTAAGTATCTTCTTCTTATTTTTAACAATAAAGTCATGTGCTACCATACTCTTATAGTCTAGCAAAATAGTGGGCAGCAACTTTTCCTCTTTCTCATGATGCCTAATAGGTATCTCAAAGTGTTTAGCTAGGCGTGAAGCAAAGATACCTCCAAAGATGGGGCCTTTTGTACGGTTCAGACTTAACCGTTTAGCAACAATGGCGCCTAAACTGAAGGTTGTATCATGAAATAAAGCATGGCGCAAAATAGCAAGGTCTAGAGCACTAAGGTTCCCACTGTTCCCGCGACCAATTAAGCATCTACTAGCAAATATTGCAAAGTAACGTAGAATAGGAAAATGTATACTCGAAGTCCTTGCATCTGAAACTTTTCTCGTTTCCCCTACAACAATTTGATAAATAAATCCATCCACATCACTAGGATGTGGTTCCTCGATGCTGCCCGCAAAGGACAGCTTGCAAACTACGCAAAAATCATATAGTGACATCTCCTTAAACTCATCATATAAATAAAACTCCACTGAAGGTGGTGATTTTATGGCATGGAAGTAAAAGTTATGCACGAAAATATTAGTGAGTAGGAGATACTGTTCACAATGGTCGTGGAGGAAGTCCGTGAGTCCTGCATTCTCAGCCAAAAAATAAAAGTCGTCGTGAATTTTGGCGGCTCTCAAGAATGCATCACAAGGCCATTCGCACGACCGAACCTCTGCAATGCGAGGAAGGTTGTACTTGGGCTTTTTATTCTCTTCATTCTACTTATCCTTCGAGCTTCGGCTCGAGGAGCCCCTCAACAATCTCTTCATCATTTTCTTTCTCTGAAAAATTTCTAAAAATTTTAGTGACTCAAAATAGAAGTGAACTAGACTCAACAAGATTGATAGTAACTACTCCCACAAGTTCCTAGAGGCTATATCATGCATTAAAACTACTTTGGACCATATAAATTTGACATGCAAGCTCAAGAACAGGGTCACCTCAGCAGCAAAAATTTGCAATAAATAAAGCACTAGAACAAAAACTAATTGACCATTGGAGGAGTCACGTACCAAAGAACAATCCCCCAAAGCAGTTTTGTGAATGGAGCTTTGAGCAAGGAGATCGAAAATGACAGCAAAACGAGCTAGAACACGGGTTTGAGCTACGGGATGATTTTTTCTGGAGGAAGATGAAGTGTGTGGGTGCTGGAATAAGTGGAGGGGGGCCATGTGGGGCCCACGAGGCAGGGGGCGCGCCCTGTGCCCTCGTGGCCAAATGGTGGGTCCCCCTGGTCTGTTCTAAGTGCCAGAAATTCTAAAATATTCTACAAAAAATCATACTCCATTTTCAGGGCATTTGGAAAACTTATATTTTTGGGGTATTTTTTATTTCACGGATAATTCAGAAAACAAAAAGAAAATGCTATTTTTTCTTTATTTAATCTAATAACAGAAAGTAAAAAGTGGGTACAGAGAGTTGTGGTTTCTAACTTCATCCATCTCATGCTCATCAAAAGGAATCCACTAACAAGGTTGATCAAGTCTTGTTAACAAACTTCTTTCGAATAACATGAAACCGGAGAATTTTCGAATAACACTAGGTTACCTCAACGGGGATATGCATGTCCCCAACAATAAGAATATCATATTTGTTTTTGACAGTATGAAGAGGGAATTCTAAACCTGCAATAGTAATCGTTGAAATTTTTCCAATAGAATTGATACTATGAACTTGAGGTTGTTTCTTCGGAAACTGTACCATATGCTCATTACCATTTACATGAAAAGTGACATTGCCTTTGTTGCAATCAATAACAACCCCTGCAGCATTCAAAAAGGGTCTACCAAGGATGATTGACATACTGTCGTCCTCGGGAATATCAAGAATAAGAAAGTTTGTTAAAATAGTAAAGTTCGCAACCACAACAGGCACATCCTCACAAATACCGATGGGTATAACAGTTGATTTATCGGTCATTTGCAAAGAGATTCCAGTAGGTGTTAACTTATTCAAATCAAGTCTACGATATAAAGAGAGAGGCATAACACTAACACCGGCTCCAAGATCACATAAAGCAGTTTTAACATAGTTTCTTTTAAGGGAGCATGGTATAGTTGGTACTCCTGGATCTCCTAGTTTCTTTGGTACTCCACCCTTAAAAGTATAATTAGCAAGCATGGTGGAAATTTCAGCTTCCGGTATCATTCTTTTATTTGTAACAATATCTTTCATATACTTGGCATAGGAATTCATTTTAAGCATATCAGTCAAACGCATAAGCAAAAAGATAGGTCTAATCATTTCAGCAAAGTGCTCAAAATCCTCATCATCCTTTTTCTTGGATGGCTTAGGAGGAAAAGGCATGGGTTTCTGAACCCATGGTTCTCTTTGTTTACCATGCTTCCTAGCAACAAAGTCTCTCTTATCATAATTTTGATTCTTTGATTGTGGGTTATCAAGATCAACAGCAAGTTCAATCTCTACCTCATTATTATTACTAGGTTGAGCATCAACATGAACATCATCATTAACATTATCACTAGGTTCATGTTCATTACCAGATTGTGTTTCAGCATCAGAAATAGAAATATCGTTGGGATTCTCAGGTGTGTCAACAACAGGTTCACTAGAAGCATGCAAAGTCCTATCATTTTTCTTTTTCTTTTTCTTAGAAGGACTAGGTGTATCAACATTAGTTCTCTGAGAATCTTGCTCAGGGGTCATTCTACCACCTCTAGTCATAACTCTAACAGCATTATCATTATTTTTGTTATTTAATTCACTGAGCAGATCATCTTGTGCTTTAAGTACTTGTTCTACTTGAGTGGTAACCATGGATGCATGTTTACTAATAAGCTTAAGGTCACCGTTAACTCTAGACATATAATAACTCAAGTGTTCAACCATATAAGCATTACGTTTCAATTGTCTACCAACATAAGCATTGAGTTTTCTTGTTTAACAATAAATTTTTTGAACTCATCCAAGCATTGACTAGCAGAATTATTACGAGGAATATCACCTTCATCAAATCTATAGAGAGAATTTACCTTTACTAACTGTGTCGGGTTATCAAGACCATGTATCTCTTCAATAGGCGGTAAATTCTAAACATCTTTAGCTTTAATACCTTTTTCTTTCATAGATTTCTTTGCCTCTTGCATATCTTCAGGACTGAGAAATAGAATACCCCTTTTCTTCGGAGTTGGCTTAGGGGTTGATTCAGGAAGTGTCCAATCATTATCATTACTCAATATATTATTCAATAGCAATTCAGCTTGCTCAACAGTTCTTTCCCTGAAAATACAACCAGCATAACTATGCAGGTGGTCTCTGGAAGCATTAGTTAGTCCATTACAAAATATATCAAGTATTTCATTTTTATTGAGAGGATGAACTGGCAAAGCATTAAGTAATCGAAGAAGCCTCCCCCAAGCTGTGGGAGACTCTCTTCTTCAATTTGCACAAAATTAAATATTTGCCTTAAGGCAGCTTGTTTCTTATGAGCAGGAAAATATTTTGCAGATAAGTAATAAATCATATCCTGGGGACTACACACACAACCAGGAGCAAGAGAATTAAACCATATCTTAGCATCACCCTTTAATGAGAAAGAAAACAATTGAAGGATGTAGTAATAGAGAATTTTTTCCTCGTCAGTAAATAGGGTGGCTATATTATTCAATTTAGTAAGATGTGCCACAACAGTTTTAGATTCATAGCCATAGAAAGGATCAGATTCAACCAAAGTAATTAACTCAGGATTGACAAAGAAATCATAATCCTTATCAGTAAAACAGATAGGTGAAGTAGCAAAAGCAGGGTCATATTTCATTCTAGCATTCAGAGACTTTTCTTTCAGCTTAGCTAATAGTTTATTAAGATCATATCTATCATTGCAAGAAAAAAGGTCTCTAGCAATTTCTTCATCCATAACATAACCCTCAGGCACAACAGGCAATTCATATCTAGGGGGTGAATCTTCATCATCACTTTCATTAATATCATCATTTTCAATAATGTCATTCTCTCTAACCCTAGCAAGTTGTTCATGAAGAAATTTACTTAATGGCATGGTATTATCAAGCAGAGAAGTAGTTTATTCATAAGCATCATGCATAGAAGAAGTGGCATCATCAATAACATGCGACATATTAGAATCAATAGCAGGTGCAGGTGTAGGTGTCGCAAATTTACTCATAACAAAAGGTGAATCAAGTGCAGAGCTAGATGGCAGTTCCTTACCTCCCCTCATAGTTGAGGGGGGAATCTTGGTTCTTTCATCTTTCAAGTTCCTCATAGTGATCAACAGATATAAATCCCAAGTGACTCAAAGAATATAGCTATGCTCCCTGGCAATGGCTCCAGAAAAATGTCTTGATAACCCACAAGTATAGGGGATAGCAACAGTTTTCAAGGGTACAATATTCAACCCAAATTTATTAATTCGGCACAAGGGAGCCAAAGAATATTCTCAAGTATTAGCAGTTGAGTTGTCAATTCAACTACACCTGAAAGACTTAATATCTGCAACAAAGTATTTAGTAGCAAAGTAGTATGGAAGTAATGGTAACGGTGGCAAAAGTAACAGTAGCAGTTTTGTAGTAATTGTAACAGTGGCAACGGAGAACTAACTAAGCAAAGATCAATATGTGAAAAGCTCGTAGGCAATAGATCAATGATGGATAATTATCTCGGATGCAATTCATCATGCAACAGTTATAACAAGGGTGACACAGAACTAGCTCCAACTCATCAATGTAATGTAGGCATGTATTCCGAATATAGTCATACGTGCTTATGGAAAAGAACTTGCATGACATCTTTTGTCCTACCCTCCCGTGGCAGCGGGGTCCTATTGGAAACTAAAGGATATTAACGCCTCTTTTTAATAGAGTACCAGACCAAAGCATTTGCACTTAGTGAATACACGAACTCCTCAAACTACGGTCACCACCGGGAAGTGTCCCGACTATTGTCACTCCGGGGTTTGCCGGATCATAACACATAGTAGGTGACTATTGACTTGCAAGATAGGATCAAGAACTCATATATATTCATGAAAACATAATAGGTTCAGATCTGAAATCATGGCATTCGGGCCCTAGTGACAAGCATTAAGCATGGCAAAGTCATAGCAACAACAATCTTAGAACATAATGGATACTAGGGATCGAACCCTAACAAACTAACTCGATTACATGGTAAATCTCATCCAACCCATCACCGTCCAGCAAGCCTACGATTGGATTACTCACGCACGGTGGTGAGCATCATGAAATTGGTGATGGAGGATGGTTGATGATGACGATGGCGACAGATTCCCCTCTCCGGAGCCCCGAGCGGACTCCAGATCAGCCCTCCCGAGGAAGATTAGGGTTGGCAGCGGCTCCGTATCATAAAATGCGATGAATCCTTCTCTTCAATTTTTTTTCTCCCTGAACGTGAATATATAGAGTTGAAGTTGAGGTCGGTGGAGGTCCTGGGGCCCATGATGCAGGGGGCGTGCCCTAGGGGGTGGGCACGCCCTACACCCTCGTGGACAGGGTGTGGGCCCCCTTACGTTGATTCTTTCGCCAATATTTTTTATTAATTCCAAAATGTGTCCGTGGAGTTTCAGGTCATTCTAAGAACTTTTATTTCTACACAAAAATAACACCATGGCAATTCTGCTGAAAACAGCGTCAGTCTGGGTTAGTTCCATTCAAATCATGCAAGTTAGAGTCCAAAACAAGGGCAAAAGTGTTTGGAAAAGTAGATATGTTGGAGACGTATCAGTGACATTGGGGTAATCTATGCATAGGGGTTGATGCACATTTTCATCCTTGTTTCTCTGGTAGAAATCTTGGGGCACTCCTTGAGGTTCCTTGTGTTGGATTGAATATTATGAATCTAAAGTTGTTTGATGCATATCGTATAATTGACACACAGATGCTTGTGGTGACATTGGAGTATCTAGGTGACATTAGGGTTGATTGATGTGTATCATATGGTTTTATTTTAGTACGAACTCTAGGCTTGTTCGTGACACTTATAGGAATAGCCCAAAAGATTGATACGAAAGAATAACTTTGAGGTGGTTTCATACCCTACAAGCAATTTCATCTTATGTTCTCCGCAATAGGCCTTGTTTTTAAGCATTGCAATACCATTTTTGCTCACTTTTCTTACTAGTTACCTTGTTGTTTTCATTTATTCAGATTATAAAAATATATTTCTACCATCCATATTACACTTGCATCACCATCTCTTCGCCGAACTAGTGTACCAATACAATTTACCATTGTATTGGGTGTGTTGGGGACACAAGAGACTCTTTGTTATTTGGTTGCAGGGTTGTTTGAGAGACCATCTTCATCCTATGCCTCCCACGGTTGATAAACCTTAGGTCATCCACTTGAGGAAAATTTGCTACTGTCCTACAAAACTCTACGCTTGGAGGCCCAACACGAGTCTATAAGAAGAAGGTTGCATAGTAGACATCACACACCGCAAAAATTCATTACATCAAATAGACCTCCAAGAACACTGAGGTGAACATTGTATTGAAGATCAAGTGGAGAGAAGAAGCCATCTAGCTACTAACTATGGACCCATAGGTCAAGGTAAACTACTAGCGCACCATTGGAGGGCAGCAAGAATGATGTAGAGCCCCCTCCGTGATCGAATCCCCCTCTGGCAGAGTGCCGGAAATGGCCTCTAGATGGGATCTCGTGATTTTCAAACTTGCGGCGGCAGAAAAAGTATTTCGTGGACTCCCCTGTTGGTTTCATGATTTTAGAGAATTTATAGAGGCAGAGTTAGGTCAAACGGAGCCACGTGGGCCCCCAAGCCACCAGGGCGCACCTTGGTGCCTTGTGGGCTCACGGTTCATCATCTGGTCTTCTCCCGAAGCTTCTAGTGTCTCTTTTGTCCAAAAATATTCTCCAAAAAGTTTCATGGCATTTGGACTTTGTTTGGTACTGATATTCCGCGAAACCAAAAACAAGCAAAAAAACAGCAAACCACACTGGGCACCAAGTTAATAGGTTAGTCCCAAAAAATCATATATATAATTGCTTGAAAGTGTATATAAAACATCCAATATTGATAACATAATAGCATGGAACAATCAAAAATATAGATACGTTGGAGACGTATCAAGCATCCCCAAGCTTAATTCCTACTCGTCCTCGAGTAGGTAAATGATAAAAACAGAATTTTTGATGTGAAATGCTACCTAACATATTCATCATATATTCTTCTCTTTTGCAGCATGGATATTTGGACTTGAATGATTCAAAGTGGTAGTCTATAATTTGACATGCAGACATCAATACTCAAGCATACTAACAAGCAACCACGTCTTTCAAAATATCAATGCTAAAGAAAGCTATCCCTAGCCTATTATGCTCTATCATTGATCCATTCATGAAAGACACTCAACATTCGCTACATCCAATGCCAAAAGTATGACAATAGTGCTCTTTAGTTAGTGATTTATACGAGAAGATGGAGACTCAACATAAAAATAAAAATTACATAAAAGTAAATAGATAGGCCCTTCACAAGGGGAAGCACAGATTTGCAGAGGTGCTAGAGCTCAAGGCTTAAATTAGAGATAAAATTATTTTGGGAGGCATGCTTTTCCTGTCAACGAAAACGACCGAGAGTTCCCAATATCTTCCATGCTAGACAAATTAAAGGCGGTTCCCAAACAGAAAATAAAGTTTATTTCCTTTCCACCATTCTTTCACAATCCATGGCTAGCAGTGTCCACGGGTTCCTTCCATACCAACACTTTCCAAGGAATTTATTATCATCATATTTATTTACATTTTGGGACTGGGCATCCCTATTACCTGCCACACACTCATGCAAGGACAAGTGAATAAACACTCATTGTGAGAATAAAATACCTAGTATGGAAAATATTGGCCACCCCTTGCCACTTCATGAGCAGTACGGGCACACAAAACGAAAATTCATTTTGAAAAATTGGAGTTGGCACATGCAAATTTACTTGGAACGGCATGGAAATACCACATGTAGGTAGGTATGGTGGACTCATTGGGCACACCTTTTAAGGAGTTAGATGCACAAGTAGCACTCCTACTTAGTACAAATGAAGGCTAGCAAATAGATTGAGAAGCGACCAACCAAAAAGCAAAAATGGTCATAAGCATGCATTGAAAATAACAAACACTGAATAATGCACCATAAGTAGGATATAACTTCGTTGCATAACTATTTACTGTATGTGCATGCATAAGGAATCACAAACCTTAACACCAATATTCTTACTAAAGCACAATTACTCACTCACATGACTCACATATTAGTATCTTCATATCGTAAACTGTTGCAATGAATCAAGTTTGTCATATCCAGTGATTTATATGAAAGTATTTATTATATCCCCCTTAGATATCCATCACTTTGTGACCAAATTCATATCTTGTGCAAATTACCATTACTATTATAAACTCTCAAAAAGATATAAGTGAAGCATGAGAGTGCAAATATTTCTTCAAAAAATCCATCTCTTAAAATAATATAACTGAGTATATTTCTTTAAAATATAACCACCACCGTGCTCAAAAAGATACAATTGAAGTACTAGAGCAACTGCCTAGCTCAAAAGATTTAAGTGAAGCACATAGAGTATTCTAACAAATGATGATATGCGTGTCACTCTCTCAAACAAGTGTGTTCAGCATGGATGATCATGACAAACTAAAAGCAAACAAAAAAAGACTCAAATAATACACTATGCTCCCAGAAAAACTCATGATATGTGACGAATAAAAATATAGCTCTAAGTAAAATTACCGATGGTCGTTCGAAGAAAGAGGGCACTACAAAAAATACACTTCCGTGATGATACATGTTTGTCACAGTAGGTCGCGTTTTTTGTCATGCATGTACATCCATGACGATTTTATGACAGAATCAAGATAGCCATACATGTGCTGTCGTAGAAGTGTTCCATGACATTACCAAAATTATCATCACAGAAGTGTCCACTTCCATGACGATAAATCGCGCGTCACAAAAGTGCTTTCATCAAGGGTGACCGACACGTGGCATCCACCATAACGGAACGCCGTTAAGCTATCGGGTCCGGTTTTGGATCCGATAACCCATTAACAGCCCAGACCAATGGGGATTTTCCACGTGTAAAATCATCATTGGTTGGAGGAAACACATGTAGGCTCACCGTTGGGACAGGTGTCACTCATCCAATGGGCGAGATGAGCCTATGATATGTTGACACGTGGACTGGCCCATAAAGTATAAATGGGCCGGCCCAACTAAAAGCCCACAAGATTTTGCGGACCATAATGGGCCGGCCCAGCTAAAGGCCCACGAGATTTTGCGGACCATAATGGGATGGCCCAGCTAAAGGCCCACATGATTTTGCGGGCCATAATGGGCCGGCCCAGGTAAAGGCCCACAAGATTTTTGTGGGCCATAATGGGCCGGCCCAGGTAAAGGCCCACAAAATTTTTGTGGATCATAATGGGCCGGACCAGCTAAAGGCCCACGAGATTTCGCCGACATTAATGGGCCGGCCCAGCTGTAGGCCCGCAAGATTTTGAGTACCCTAGTAGGCCGGCCCATTAACTGGCTGCCATGTTTTGGGCCAAATGTCGGCCCATGTTTGATCCGGTCCATTAATGGCATGCCATGTTCCAGGCCTAATAATGGCCAATATGAGATCCGGCCCGTTAAAAGCCTACCACGTTTTGGGCCAAATTATGGCCCAGGTCAGGTCTGACCCTTTAAGAGGCTTTGGGCCAAATTATGGCCCATATCAGATTCGGCAGGTCAACTGGACGCTATGCTTTTGGTCCCACTTGCTAAAGGCCCATTTAGTAATTCGGCCTTATATTAGTTTTGGCCTATTAAGGGCCTGTTTAACATTTCAGCCCTATATTAATTTTGGCCTGTTAAAAGCCCGTCATATAGTTGGGCCTAACTACGGCCCGGTTTGCATCTGGCCTGCTCACAGCCGATAATCTGATTGGGCCAAACAAGGACTGAGACAATTTTGGCATGTTAAAAGCCCGTGATTTGATTCACATAATCATGGGTCGGGGTCCATTTTGAGCTGTTGCCGGCCCGTGAGCTGTTCGGCACGTTTCAGGCCCAACCTACTTCTCAGCCTCCTAAAAGCCCATTGAGTTTTCTTGCGAAAAGAGGACCGGCGGTTTACTCGGCCTATTAAAGGCCCAAATCTACTAGTGGGCCAGTTTACATTTAGGCCTTTTAACGGACCAAGATGACGGGGCCCATGATGCGGATCATACATCATGATTGCATGACAGCCCGATTATGTACTGTAATTTTACGGTTTGGCCGGTTTACTGCGAAGACAGGATATATATACAGTAAAATAACTACAGCATCATGAATAAGAAAAAACCTAGACTATACAATAAAGAAACTACGTCATAATACATCCCCTGGGCATCAAAGTTCGCCACTATGATAATAAAGCACAAGCAGACAACAGATTATATACACTAGGCATCAAGATCGCCACCGGTGCAAATAAACACGCCGACAAAATAATATACAAAACCGATAGCACTTCAATAGAGTTCAAGAAAGGTTAGCACTGCCGGGGAGCTGCAGCACAAGCAGCTGAGCAAGCTGATGAGACTGCGCTTGTTTAACACTTATATCCTCCTCACTCTAAAAGATAAACAAGTAGACATATGATAGGTTTTGCACATAAAAGTATCAGTGCTGACAATTCGTCACATCTCTTACTGACGAATAAAGTGACACAGTTTAAAATTGCATTAACACAATATGGTATTGTTCAGGTCAAGACCTGGCAGGAAATGACAATGTGAAGGAGTTGGCAGCTTCATGACACCACTGGATTACGGATCAAGAACTCATAAGTATCAATGGTTAGTGTGTTGTCAATTTATCCCATTTCAGATTGGCAAAGAAAGAGACGGTTTAAATAATAGTAGAATGATATGACATTGTTCATAGTTAAGACATGGCAGAATATGACATTGTGCTGTAGTGGGTAGGTTCACCACACCACTGGATTACGGATCAAGAACAGAAGCATACATGCAGTGCAAAAGAAGATCACTTGCTCTGTATAGTTTAATTTACATGGTATGAAGAAGGAACTTGGTTGTACAACTGAAAACTTAAATTGAGAAGGACAAACTTTTGTTTATGAACTACATAATAAACTTTAAACATGCAACTTAATGCAAACACCAAAAATAAACAACTGTTGCAGTCATGCCTAACCAAATTTACACAACAAAGTTTGAAGGCTTGAGAAGGACAAACTTACATTATTGGTGAAGACAGGCTCTATAAAGCCCTTGTCCATGCTGATGGGGGGGGGTGGCAATTCAAGAAGTTTACCACATAATCTTCTTCATAAGCATTGCCTTTATTCTACATTTTGTTATGAGTAAATATAGATGTGATAATATAAGAAAAAATGGAGAATATTTAAGATAAGATGAAGAGTTATGCTACATAACCAAGTAGCTATTAAATGTAAGTGCAGCGATACAGGCAAAAGGTACAGCCAAGAGCAATACACAGCTAAACTTCTTCAGTACCATCGGTGTTATCCAACCTTATGGTAAGAGTAAATATAGATCTGATGTGTAGAAAATGGAGGGCAAAGGAAAATAAGCTGCATAGTGATGGTACATGAACAACTACCTATCAATATAACTACACTGATAAAGGACATCATTTACTTACAAGAACAATGTAGAGCTAAAAAATTTCATTGGCATTGGATATATTCTACACTAATGTAACCATTCATACAGATCAGATAATTTGGAGCGAACAATTGATAAGCAAGCTATCATGCATACTGCTGTCACATAATGAACCAGGTATGTATGCAAGTACAGTGATACAGGACAACAGGTACTAACAAGAGTAAAGCAGCGGGCAGCATATTTGCGATATCATGTCGTTCTTTTCAAACCGAATTCTTTTTCGAGCAGATTTCCTGCAAAAAATATCTGTAAGGCAGATGCGGAAAAATAGAAGTTCAAATTGTCATGTGATTTCATAGATAGTACCTCATCCTGGGAACTAGACCAGTGTCAAGGTTTTTCCATTCAGTGTCTTCTAAATTTAGCACAGGAGACTTCACCGAAAATTCGTTTATAGACTTGCCATCAAAGTGTGATTTCCTCAGGTAACACCGATACTGCTGCAATGCTTCCTTGAAAAGCACAAGCAAGCTTTGCTCGTCATGACTATTCAGATTGACCCTCACCTACTTACAACAATGTAATGTAAATCATTGATGTGTTATATCAGCAGAAAACAGGAAATTAATAACCATGAATAATAGCACTTACACGTAAGTTGGACAGGAAGATGTGAAAATGGTATTTGTCTTCACTATAATCTTCCCATGATGGGAATATATGCACGCAGTCCCTAACAACATTGAAAGCATTGTCTTTTAAACTAGGAATAACTGGAATGGGGTTCCAATCTGCAGGAATTGGCAATCTCTGCAGTTGGGATAGGTCTTCGGCCGGTGGACTTGTTGTACTATTTGCTGGAGTGGGATTTTTCTGTGGTACGGCTGGTGCTATGGCAACTGAAATCGGTATACCTTTTGCTGGAGTGCAAGTCCTGTATGGTGGGGCTAGTGGTATGGCCAGTGAAGTATGGGTACAGTCTGCTGGAGTCGGTCCTACGTTTTGTGTCACTGGTTGTACAACCAATATAAGTGGGGTGCTGTCTGATTTCTCTGGCACCACCATGTTTTTCAAGGACTTTGCTGGTGCTCCCTCAGGTTCGGCAATCACCCTCTTCCTTTTTGATGTCTGATGCACAAGAACAACATTTGAGTGGAAAAATATGGTATGATGATAGATGGAATATGTATTGATAATGGATGGGCATGGCATCTCAACATATATGATGAGTAAACTAAGCAGATGGTGGTGCAACAAAGTAGAAGAAATGCAAGACAACATATGCAAGATACGCGCAATCAATAAAACCTTACCAAATTAGAACAGGCACCTTGATGGGTGAACAGGACAGGCCATCTGCCTTTGACTCCTCGAGGTTAGAATAGTCATTAGGATCATATTCTGAACAAGAATCAACAGGTGGGGAGCGCATGAGTTTCATTGCATCTAGAATGGCACTCAATGCCTTGGTGCCAATTTTGTAAGTCATTGTAGTGTTTGGCTTCAAGAGTGGACTGCCGCTAGTGAGCACAAAGCAGCTACACAGATCATAGTGTAGATATAACGGGAAAACCGTAAGCATCAGAGTAAAATCAACAAAGTGGAACTTGCTGGAA
Source organism: Triticum aestivum (assembly GCF_018294505.1). NCBI lineage: Eukaryota > Viridiplantae > Streptophyta > Magnoliopsida > Poales > Poaceae > Triticum > Triticum aestivum. The sequence goes on along the minus strand of NC_057810.1, from coordinate 303,633,816 downwards.
TATATGTGCTAGTATTGCCGGTACGGCTAGAAAGGCTTCGGAACCAGTTCTCTTCAACTGAAGGTGTGGTACTATTAATATCAGCGTAACTCTCAAAGGCGACACAGCTCCCCGTATTTCCTTGCTATTCTTATAGGATTCAAGTGGGCAGGCCACTACAAATCCTATTCCTATGTTTACAAAATCCTACGAATCAAGGAGGCTCAAAGTGTCCATCACAACCGACCGTATAGACCTCTACACTCCAAATGTCCCTGCTCATCTTCACTACAAGGAACATACTGTACTACTATCATACTCCCTCCGTTCCAAAATATAACTCTTGGTAGAGATTTCAACTATGGATCACATACAGATGTATCTAGATACATTTTAGAGTGTAGATTCACTCATTTTTCTCCATATGTAGTCCATGGTGGAATCTATAGAAAGACTTGTATTTAGGAACGGAGAGAGTACTTATTAAATAAGAATGGAAGAGGAACGTGGTAAAGAAGAGCAAGCAGATTTTGGATAATAAAATGTTCGTTGCGCAGTGCCCACACATGATGAACCAGAGCGCATTAAGAATGCAACTCCCTGCTGTCTCTCGACCATTTCAGGCGGTTGGATGAAGATCCTACATCTCCTAACCCTTCTTCTTCCTCGTCTCTGATTCTTCCCATACACAACACCGCACGGGCCGCCGGCCGGACCACCGGCCCCCACCGCCTGTGCTCCTCGGCCACCCCCACCCCCAACCCCCGCTCCCACCCGAGTCGAGTTTTTTCGTTTGGCGAGGCCCCACCACCGCCCCCCACAACCACCATCCCCACCTAAGCCCCTTCGTTTGCACCGGCGAACTCTGGCGAGCTCTGAAAAATCGACTGACCCAATTTTAAAATTTAGTCTACTGTGATTTAACTAGTGTGGAATATAAAAGGGGAAAACCATAAGCATTGGTAGTATAGTGTTGAGCGTGCCATGGCGGATCTGAAGGTGCAAACCGGACAAAGGCAACATCGCAACGAATGTTTGCTTTCAACTAGCAAGTAAGTGATGGACAAGAAATCAGAGTAAAGGAGTGGTGATCTATTTTCTTGCTGCGATAAATAAGTTGAGCAAATACGAAAGAGTACCGCCTCTGGTGCGGCGCCGTGTATGTATCTGCTGAGAATTTGACGGTGCTGCAGTAGCGATGGCTGTCGGCAGTGTGGAAGCAGATCTAGGAGGGTAGACGGTGGCGGCAGGGCACGTTGGACGAGACGGTCGTAGGAGCGGTGCCGACAAGGTGGACGACGACGGGGATGAAGCGAGAGGACGGGATGCAAGGATCCTGGTCCGAATATGTGGATGAGAGAGGTCGATCTCTTGTAATGGACGGCGGCGTCGGGGTATCAGCTCCGGTGTGGTGGAGGAGGACAGCGGTGGATGGGGTGGCGGACGGAGGAGGCTTGGGTGGAGAGGGTGTTTTGGCGCCCACGGAGTACGAATGGGGAAAGGGAGGTAGAGAGGAAGGGGGGAACCATGTATTCAAGGCGCGCTTGTCTCCAATGCAAGGAAATTTACAAACTTAGCCCCTGTTTCATATTTCCTACATCACAACAATATTAGTCGATTGGGGATACGAAGGTAATCTCACATACACCGAATATTTCCCGACGAGAGTTTGTTTTTGGCGCCCACCATGTATGAATCGGGGAGGAAGTCAATTTCGGCCGAGGACACACTGTGTTTTGGTGCCCACCGTGTATGAATCCGGGTGAGAGGCGGTTATGTCACTTTTGAGTGAAATTACAAACCTACCCCTATCAAAACCTATAGAAATCGAGCAGATAGGCTTTGCGTGGTAGGGATAGGCAGTAGTAATTTCCATCTCCAGATTTTGGTTTCAGGCGGTTATTGCGACTTTCCCCGCTTCGTTCAAATTTTGTAGAGTGCACGTTTACCGTGCCAACTCAATTCGAATCCCGTTTGTATTCTATTTTTTCGGGTAGGATCCATTTTTGATTGGAATAAAATTCTATATACATCATTTTTTTATATATACTTTGAAAAGCACAACAAAGAACTATGCTCCTTTATATGTATAATATGATTTACAAATACAATGATCTCGAAATCATAAGGTTGAATTCAAAAAAATTACCAAATTATGTTCTACTAAAATGTATGGATCACTAATATCTACATATTAAATAACAAAGATGCGCGTGAATTCATATGAGTATGCATGTTTGATAGATCAATTTTGGTTCGAGTATGGATTACATGTATCATCATCTCGAATTCAAATATTTGAATCCCTTTTATGTTCACTCCTTTCATGCCCATCTCTCTCATGCATGCTCCTTCATGTAGCTATCACTCTCTTTCTCCAGCTCACCCGCACGCTCACTTCATGTTTCTCCTATCCTCGCAAACATGGTCTCTCGACATCTCCCTTGAGAAGGGTCACACTCTCCCTATCATTATACATTACATGGTTTTAATTATCTCTCACGTCTCTACTGTGCTCTGGTATCACTAGGTACCTAAGCTTTCTTTTTCACCGCCACACACACAGTCTCCTCTCATCTTTCACTTTATCTTTCTCTCTATGGGATTCCCTCACACACCCTACATGTCTCTAGATATGACTCATACCAGTAAAATTACTCTCTCTCTCTCCTGTAGAACAACATTTGTTGCCGTCTCCTATTCGTCTCCATCCCAGACTGACATTATTCATTTGTTTACTGATCAGACAAACTCCCCCCCTCTCTCTCTCACACACACAACTCCTGCTTCCACTCCCCTTCCCGACAACCATCTCTCTCTCTCTCACACACACAAAACTCTTGCTTTCGCACCCCCGGCTCGTATTTCTCTCACAAACATTTATCGACTAGCCTCTAGATAGGTTTATACACCCAGACACTCGTCCTTCCACTATTTCACACATGTCTCTCTCCCGCTCCTTGTATCTATGTAGTTTTTTCTTCCCTTCTTGAGACACGCCCTCTCGATCGTGCACACACACACACTATCGCCTCATTTTAAGCTGATACCTCTCGCACACACATTGTTTGTATCTTTGTCACACATGCGCTCCGTCCTCCTCCTCTCTCCCTCTCTCTCTCACACAAACATGTGATTTTCGCAACAACTAGCAAGATGCCCATGCGTTGCACGGAACATCAAGATGCATTTGTATGAGTAGTTTATCTTGTGGGAGAAAAGGATGAACGAGGGAAGGCCTTATTTGCAAATGTGGAGAGGGGTGTGGGTATATTTTTGCAAAATTGCCATAGTTTCCTTCCTATCCATCGGATATAGATCGGACGGCCTATATTGCAAGATGGTAGGCACAAGATCATCACCGACTATGCTTTTTATAAGAGTAGGGATAAAAAACAGAGTTGGTGATGATGGTGGGCCTGCCATCCTGCAATGTAGGCCGTCTGATTTATATCTGACGGATAGGAAGGAAACTATGGCAATTTACCCGCACTCCTCTCCACATTTGCAGATAAGGCCTTCCCTCGTTCATCCTTTTCTCCCACAAGATCTCAATGTTCCGTGCAACGCACGGACATCTTGCTAGTAAGAGTAGAAATTAGACATATACCACTTCTCGAATCTTGAAACCAACATCATTCCTCCCTTACCTCATCAAAACCGCCAAAGGAATATATTTTGAGTGAAACATAACATATTTTTAGTGATATACGTATTTCAAAACTAGACTTTTTTTCTATCAAATCAGTGAATATGTATTAATCTACTTTGATCGTGTGGCAACGCATTGGCACATTGCTAGTAGTTATTATAATTTTTTGGACACCAGACAAACGGTGGAGTACATATACGAATAGAAGAGGCGCACGCACGCAGTCGGTCTCTCGCTGTCTCGCACACATGAGTGTTACGTAAAGGCAACATTAACAAATAAACCCTAAAACCCTAGGTGCACGATTGCTGCATTCGCGGGTACCGGGTACGTGGTGGAGCACCTTTGTAGGAATAGTCAGCTCATGTGATAATTTGATCCGTAGGAGTTGATGGCCGGGACCACAGGTGAACGACGTGGAGGCGGTGGCTCACCAGTTGCCACAGATCGAGTAGAGATGTTTAAAATATCATTTTTTAGCGGGGTTAAGAGTTCCGATTTTCAATGGCGCGTTATAAGTACTAAGTAGTTTTTAGAACGATTGGTATGGAGTGAAAATGGAATTCATAGTACTACGTACCTCCTTGGCGTATGGCTGTATGGGTTTATGTTGCGAGATGTTGAACCTGGTAGTTCTAGGGCAAATACTATGGTTTAGATTTAGATGTTGGTTTTCAGTAATGAAAATCGGAAGGGGGAAACCCTTCTTTGATTAAAAAAACTACTTCGTATTTTGGGTCAAAGTTTGTCCATGAATTTTACTTGTAGAATGTGAATGGAAAACGAGATTTTGTTATACCCAAACAAAAAAGGACTGCATGGAGTGATTGCTCTGACACGGACACGACCTCTCATAGTGCAGGCACTGAACCGGTGCGCCTCCCAAGAGGGCCCCACTCGCTGCAGGCCCGGCTGAACACGCCTCCTCGCCGCATGCAAGCGGCTTCATACTGCCCCGCCTGCCTTCATTGAATCCGCGTGTGTGCCGGCAACACGTCCTTCCGCGAGCCGGTCGGCATTTTAGAACACAAAAGATGACCAAAATATAATTAATTACACATGGTCTTGACTTGTTGTGCTTGCACTGGTAGCAGGAACTAGTAGAGGCTTTTCTTTATTTATGACTCTCCTCACATTTTTTTGGCTTTGAAGTGAATCATGGTTGTGGACATTATGTCTGAATGTGCAGATATCTGTGAACATGAGTTTTATGTGGAAGTTGAACTTGGAATGTCGGGATTGCACGTGAACTATACCATGTCCAATGCTTCATCTATTATTGTTTGGAAAGTAATTACTGTTATTACATGACCCGAAAAAAATATTTTGTGCCACATCAGTAGATGCACGGACATCACAACAGGCATGCTGACTGGAGAAACATTTGAACCTGGCTATTATGAAGGAAATTTTGTATTGACAACAGTTTTAGATAGTAGGAGACGCCTAGCCTGCTCTGCCTTTGCTAGCTTATTTCTATCTTCTCCCATCTCTTCTTTGGCTTGGGTGAAGAGAGCATCTGGTTGCTCTTTTCACTTCTTCAGGAACTCAGCTACATTCTCAAGGGTTGTTGCACACTTTCTTTCATCTTTTACTAGAGCCACGAGGACACGAACAACTGACGACTCCACCTGGCTTGTGTGTAATCTAGCATCATCTGGGAATTTGCACTTTGTGTCTAATCCAGCATCATTAGGGAACTGGCACCTTGTGTGTAATCCAGCCCCATTTTTGAAACATGATCTCGAGGTTGACCATACTTCCCTCCTCGCAGGAACTGCATCCTGACATGAAGTTACTTCTTTTTTAGATCAATACTCAGAGCAACCTAGGTCCATTTAGTAGAAGCCAGATAAACAGAACTCGGAGAAGTGAATTCAAAAGGAACAAAATATAAAAACAGACTACAAGGTGAGAACACCCACTTCCTACAGCAAGCTAAAAACGAAAGCATTAGGACGATTAAGACTCTTCTTATGACACATCGAAGAACACGAGGATTAAGAGAAATAGAAACTACAACATATACACATCGAAGAACATGAGGCTAAACGAAAGTAATTGAAAGGGTGTTACTTACCACAGCTCATTTTACAGGTTCGGTGCAGCTCCTATTTAACTTGCCACACTCCTTGAAGATGTCCCCAATATCCCGTGTTTGGTCTTCATTGCTCCTCTGCATGTTTGCACTCGTGGTTTTAAAATCTCAACATGGCAAGAAAAATATACTACTAGTAATACTCACGCATCTTGTGGGCAACATTAAAGCACTCGTCTGCCATGTTAGAGCATCTCCAATAGAATCACAATGCACGTCACTTTAGAAAAGCGTTTACAGTGCTGAGATCGAGAAGTAGAGAGACTAGAGAGTAGAGGATAGTTCTCAGCATAGATAGATAAAAAATAGATAATTTCACTACTCCTCGTCGTCCGACTCCTCCTCGGTGATGTCCTCCTCTGATGTCTGACTGTAGGCATGAAGATACCGATGGCCGTCGGATTCCCAGGGCGACGCTGCTCCTTGCCTCATGTTGAATTGAGCGTTCGCTTTTTTCCTACGCTTGTCCTCGCGATAGGCGGCTCGCTTCGCCCTCCTCTTATCCCTCTCCGCCCTCCTTTGCGCGTAGAACTCGCGCTCGTTGATGATGTCCTACGGGAAGCATTGGCGCCATAGCGCCATGGCTTCCTCGTCCATCTCGGTGATGCCGAGACGGTGCTCCCGCCTTCGGTTGTCGCAACGATCCTCGTCGGTGATAAGTCGCGGCAGAGGCCCGAGCTCCTGCGCCCGCTCCCTTGTCGGCATGTTGGGGAAGTTCAATGTTCTATGAGGCCACTGGAGGCGCCATGCCGCCGCGTCGTACGCGCGAGTGTCCTCGTTGGCGGTGTCGAAATTACCGAGGCCGAGGCGCATCCCGCGGAACCAGATCTCGGCGAAGAAGCCGCCGGAGGGGCGCGCGTGGACGCCGCGGTATCCCCAAGTTTCCCGGCGACACAACGGCATGGTGGCGTGGCGGCGGCGAGGCGAGAAAGAGCGGGGAGAGAGCGGTGGCGAGGCACAGAGCGGGGAGAGAGCGGTGGCAAGGCACAGAGTGGTGGGAGGGTGTTGGATTTTATAAAGCGTGCCGGACGCCACGCACCAAAACTAGCGCATGCCCGACCGCTTTTTCCCACGCATGTGCGATCCTTTCCCGACGTCTCTGCTATCTCTACTCTCTTCTCTACTGTTATATTTATTTTATATTTAATATTTAGCTCTACTTCTGTACTGTCTACTTTTTTCTCTATACTTCTTATAAAAAAATAGAGTTGGTGATGATGGTGTGCCTGCCATCCTACAATATAGGCCGTCCGATTTATATCTGATAGATAGGAAGGAAACAATGGGAATTTTGCAAAAAGATACCCACACCCCTCTCCAGATTTGCAAATAAGGCATTCCCTCGTTCATCCTTATCTCCCACAAGATAAACTACTCATACAAATGCATGTTGATGCGTGCAACGCATGGGCATCTTGCTAGTTCTAAAAAACTTTCCATCATTTTCCACACTACTGGTTGCACCTGAAAAACATACCCAAGCACAGCGAGATACAGGAGCGACGCACAATTACAAGCTGATATTTATTGGACAATGGAGGCTATAACCAATTAGTTTTACGGGAACAATAGCACCCAGGAAATTTGAAGGGTAGGTATGAACAAAATTGGAACTGCACATGTACTGCTAAGTGATTCAACACGCACATTACCAATCGAGGAGGAGAACGATGGTCGCGGCAGCCTCTGTGAGTCATGGTCGGCAATGGGAGTCAGTTCATTGTCCACAACGGTGGTGCTTCTGCGCTAGGCGTCGGCTTCTGGGAAGCATATCCGAGACCGTGGAAGACGGTGCCGGGGAAGAGGCTCCGTGTACGATGACGACGGTGGACCGGCTCCAGTGCGACATACGAGATCATCGATGAGGCAGATGCGCTGCGGTGGACGAGTGCGCCGATGTAGAAGGGGAGAAGCACGAAGGCTGCGGTGCCGTGGAGAAGTCTATTTTGCAGTGGGGATAGAAAATGGGGAGTATTCATGTGTACTACTCTGGGTGCCGGGGTGGGGTTGGCTGGGTAGGGTGAACCTGAAGTTACGAAAACAGCCCCCTACCAAGCATCATCCGTAGGCCTTTCCAAAGGCTATGATGGTAATTTCCCACTGCTCGAATCAGGGTCGCGGGAGATTTTCCCGCCGACCTGAAAATTTTGTGACACTGAACTCCCAGTGTGGCGTGTTGGGTGATTCGGCTAAGCAACTAGTGAGTAGTACTAGTAAACTCTACATATTAGGTTTGACCGAAGTCAAACTTCCTAAAGTTTGACCAAGTTTATAGAAAAATATAAACATTTACCATAACAAATATGTATGATGTGGAAGTACGTTCAATAATGAATCCAATGGTATTTATTTGTTATTGTATATGTTAATATTTTTTATTATAAACTTTCTGTGAGTGTACAAAACTTGACTTTGACCAATGCTAATACGCGGACTTGAATAAAAACGAGGGAATACACAATTGTTTTCTTAGTTTGTAGTGAACTAATCATTTGTTGAAATTGTGAAATAAATATATTAGGCTACTGACTTCGATATGTAATGGTCTATACAATTCAATAGTTACAATCATCATCGAATTCCAAGATGTATACGAGGTCTATAGTACTTCACAACATGCTCAAACTCACATAATCGCAGTAAAATGAGAATCTAAATGCATTTCATAGTTATTACTTTGTAGGATGCAACAAAACCAACCATAACTCTACATCAGCCATTATAAAAGCAACATTTTGAACATATCCCAATGTGTGAATGAAACGTGCAGAGAGAGCTTGCGAAGATGGAGCAGATAGGGCGGGAAAGATTGTATGAATGTGGACAAGAGAGTAGGATACAAACCTAACAAGACAAAGAGATAGAGAGAGATAGAGAGAGAGAGAAAGAGAGAGGAAGAAGTTAGGTCTGTGAGAAAGATGGAGACATGTAATATACGTGAGATGCGTGTGCATCCGGATTCTGTACATGTGGAAGGAGAATAGACAACAGGTTTGATGAGAGAGCTGGAAAAACATGGACGAGAGGGGAAGGATCTTGTGGGTTGAGGGATTGCTAATTTTGTGCGGGGGAGAGAGGGATTTGTAATTTTGTGCGAGAGAGAGAGAGAGGATGGGGGAGGAGTCAGTCAGCCATCGTCACATCATCCTGCTTCCAAATGGCCCCGCGTTCTCTAGCGTAGTGTGGTCGCCATCTTCGATCTCCTCGATGCCCTCTTTGAACATTGAGGTGTTGTGCATGCTGGGGTGCAGAGAAGCACAAGCAAGAGTGGTCACCATATAACCTTGGATGGGGATTAATTGTGTGCTCGGGGGAGGGGGGTGTGTGTGTGTGTGTTGTGCTCTCTCTCTCTCTCTCTCTGTGTGTGTGTGTGTGTGTGTGTGTGTGTGTGTGTGTGTGTGCGTGTGTGTCAGATATTGAGAGAAAACAAACCTAAGAAGAGAAATGTGTGTGTATGTGACCGAAAGCTACATGCTAAACAGGGTATTCACGAAGAGATTGTGCGGGCCTTGAGGTGGGCAGGGGCCGGGTGAGGGTGTCAAAATGTGAGCGTTGATGCATGTGTTACATGCGATCGTGCGAGGGACGGACGAATCGAGAGAGATGGTTGTTGTGTTCCGGATGCTCCTCTCTCTATTTCTCTATCTCTCTCTCTCACACACACAAGTAAAACAGAAGACCGTTCTCTCATGTATACACAATGTATCGGCATCTGTCTATTTCTCACTCATGCATGATCATTTGCACATTCACACCTCTCTATGTCTCTATCACACGCACACCGTCTCCACATTGCCCATCCGCCACAACACACATATGGACACATACACACGTTCTCTCTCAGTCACACACACAAAATCAGTATTAAAAAATCTAGGGTGCACCTAAAACGTCCAAATCCAAATAAAAACGAACTGGAGCTAAATTCAAATATATGGAAATATTGTAGCGTCAAGAACTTTTCCAGGAAAAAAAAGTTGAGTAATATTCGGGGATTGTTTTCACACACACAAAAAGGTTCGGTGGATGTCCTTCGAGCGCGACATGGTGACGCACCGTTCAATCGACCGCGCGGCCGCGGTTCATGCGCTTGCATAGGATTCCGTATCGTGGTTGTGGTAACTAATAAAAGCGCTGCCTATGTCTAATGTTTACATGTACTAGTATGGTTTTCTTTGAAGTTTGACCAACCCTATATAAAACTAAAGTAAGCTCCCATATGCGCACTCATCAATATGTCACCGCTGCCGTTGTGCATGCTGGCGCCTGCCTGCTCCGGCCAAAAAATTCTCGCCCGTCACCGCCGTGTCGCCGCCATCCCTGTGCCATGAAGCCAAAGGCTCGCCCTCTCACGTCGTCTGCAGTCCCTCCTCGCGATGTCGCCGCGCTGCCAAGCACGAGAGCAGCTGGTGGAGCCGCGTCTATGCACGCAGCGTATGAAGAGGAGGATGAGCGCATGCTCCAGCACGCCGGCGAGGAGGAACTAGCGTGTCATTGTCGTCTATGCCTGCGCGGAGGAGGCGCGCATGGTGGCTGTCGCGGCGGAAGCCGGTCGCGCGGGCGTCGAGCCCGCAAACCGGGTGCGGACGCGGAATCTACCTTCGAGACCTTGAATGCCACGTGGATCCTGCAATCTGAAGGAGCAATTTGGGTCAGTCGACTCTTTTGAGCCGTTTGATGCAACATGGATGGCTAGAAGGGCTTCTTCAACCTTAGAAATTGATGCACGGTTCATCTTCTCAGCCTGCCACACGCCTAACCGCCTGCTGCCGCCGCCCATCCCTCCCCTGAACCGCCTTCCACCGCCATGCTCCCCCCACCCCCACCATCCATTTAACCCCGGGACGATAAAGTTTTTCTGGCGAACTGCATCCCACACCCAACATTCATAAGATAGATCATGGGCACCCTGCCACCCTAATACAGATACTAAGGTAGCTTCTCTGCTGTCTTCTTCCTTCGCTCCATCGAACTTCTTTCAAAAATCGACTGACCCAAATTATACTACTAGTACGAATGTATTAAGTACAGTAGGAACACGAAGATACGAGAAGTAGTACCAACTGCAAGAAGAACAGTAGTAAGACATAGTACTAGTACTACTGTATGTACTAAAGAGTTCAAATAACGAGAAAGAACTAAACATAGTTCTGTTGGGGCCTCATGACAACACACCCTTGAAAATAAACTAAGCAACCAGTCCGCTTGACACTGTAGTGGAACCAGCATGAGCGACGACACTACCACCTACTTGGAGTCCGAGTCCATGTCCTTGACTTCGTCCTCGTCCCTCTTCCTCTCCCTCTCTGCTTGAGCTGGAAACTGGGCTCTGCTTCTTCATCCACCCCTTGTAGATATTTAAACAAAGGTAGGAATCCATTGTTGCGTACAAGATGTGATCATCATCTAATGTCTTCGACTCCCATGCATGATGAAACTCGTGATGAGGTTTCTTCAGTTTAGCATACAAAGGATCAATCATGGTTGCTGCCTGGGTCAGCATTGAAGGCTGAGAGGAGGACACCAGGCTTGCCTTCTGGAGATCGAAGGGCTGGCCTACAACGAGGCCTATCCGACGCAGAACATCCCTGTTGTTCCTAAAGTCTACAGTAACGAATTTCACTCATTCGTCCTTGAGGAAGTTCTTAAAATCCTAGCACTCAACGTCGGCATGGCATATGTGGTAGACCAAGCACATGTTATGTACGCAAACCTAGATCACGGCGGGCTTCTTCCTCTCTGCCTCCTTTAGAATCTTCTCTCTTTCTAGGACTGTGGTGTACTCAACATCTAGCCCAGCGACCCACTCATCCGTTGAACTGTTGAACATGCGTAGGAAGCGAGAAAGGCATGCTTTCAGCGTCGCAGATCCACATGTGTAGATGACGATGAACTCATCGCCGGTGATGGCTTTAACCTGGTACTCAGCGGAGACCATGGAGATTTGGGAGGCCATGGATTTTGGAGGAGGGTTAGGAGAAGTTGAACTGGTGTACCCCGCAAAAAAAAGTTGAACTGGTGTAATGTGAAAGGACAGGACGACTGGGAGCGAACTGTTGTAAGGTAGAAGACGGGGACGAGTAGGGCGTGCGAATGGCGTGGGGTTGTTGGCTTGCCCGGTGGATAAACGGCTGCAAGCCCCCAAAGAGTTCTCGAGAACTATGCGGGGCCCACTAGATGTCATATCTACTAGACCCATATCATAGGCCTGACGGTATAGCTTCTGCCTGTTCGCACGCCATGCCGGCGCGTGGATGTAACTTCACTTAATTCCGTCAACCGTCGCGCCTCCCATGACATTCGCCTCCCTCGTGCGGTCGTGCCCTTTGAGACTTCGACCGGCTATAAATGAGCAATTTGTTTTGCCTACTCCGCATGCATGATACTCCCTGTGGTCCTTTTTACTTCCGTCAACCGTTTGCAAAGTGTTCGACCAAATTTACTAAAAATATCAATATCTACAATACTGATTATAATGAGTATAAGAACTATGTTTTATAATGAGTATAAAAATATTGATTTGACATTGTGAATGTTGATACATTTTTCTATAAGTTTGGTCAAAGTAGAGGTACATTGACTTCAGACAAAACTTAAATGCACAATGCAGACTAGTTCTTCTGTCCAGGTGCGTGCCATGTCCTATCTTGTCATCACAACAAGGTTAGCTATTAGAGTACTACTACCTCCCTTCTAGTTTAAAGGGCTCAATTCAAAAATTTCACCTACTCTTAGCAAGATAGAGGCGGTGGAATAGTTTTTGTAGTCTGCAAAAGTACTCAACTAATGATGTCCTTCTTCACAAAAAAATGTGTTTACCAATGCATGCATGAACACTAGTTACTCTAACCCCCCTCTCTTCTTTAATTCTTTGCCACATCAGCATGTTTTCTATTCCCGTGTGCATGATACCAGCTAAGATACCACCATTATGGCCAGCCTTAATCATCGCATGCAATAGTTTAGTGCACCTTGAAATATGAACATGTGTGGGGCGTGTAGGTTTTTAATGACTTGAGACTATACCTAGCCCGGCATGCAAGATGACTTATTATGCACTATTCCCCATACCTGCAGGAAGCCCGTTCGTCTTCAAATCTTTTCCTCTCCATGTGTGGAAACAATATGCCTGCTAGACTCTCCTTCTCCCTCCGGCGGTCCCACCACTCCACCCCGTGTGGAAAAATATACATGCATGACTCTCCTCCCCCCACGCTCTGCCAATCCATTGTGACCAGCAATATTTCCACCCCTTCCCTCCCCTGTAATTTACTCCAACAAATATGCCCACGTAGCTATTACGTTAATCACGCAACATATCTTCCGGGACGCTGCTTCAGTTACTTAACTACAGGTGCATTGGGTCACTAACATATGGGCCCAACAGGGGTCTGGCCCACATGTCAGTGATGGAACTGGACCTGCAGTTAAGTCAGTGCAGCTCAGTCCATATCTTACGTAGGTGTGCCATTGCTCGCTATAAATATTGCGCCTCCCACGGCATTCGGAAGAACGCTCACGTTCATCACTATATCCTCCCCCTCCCTCTCACGTCGACCACCATGGCATCGCCCCTCCCAATCCTAGGTGCCCCTCCTTGCACCGCCCGGATGGTCACGCGTCATTGTTCCGTTCCTCTCCGCCACTAGTTGAGGAGGACGCGTCGGCGTTCCACTCCTCGCCGTGACGCGTCGAGGTGGACGCGTCGGTGTTCCCAATCTCGCCAGCACATGCGTCGGAGGATGCGTCGGCTCCCCGCTACGAGGAGAACGCCGTGCCGCCCGCCGAGCCCCCCATCCTTGAGGAGCTTTGGAAAGAAATGGATGTCGCCATGTGGGAGGCTTTACCGCCGGCAGAGCACGCCAATAGAGGCGGAGAAGAAGGCCGAGGAAGAGAAGCGCGTTGCGGGGCAAGCTGCCTGGCAGGTCTATGTCGCGTTCGAGAGAGTCAGGCAATTGGCTCTTTGGCAGAAGGCTCGTGCAAGGGCCGTGAGGGTGGTGGAGGACGCCCGTGCCAAAGCCCTGAGTGTAGTCAGGCCCAAGCGCCTCATCTACGCTTGGCGATACGTGGACCGGGTGCACGCTTCCAGCAAGGAGGAGTACCTGCTGGTGCCGGATCACCACACCTGTGAGATCGCGCTCGCTCGCCGGCAAGCCGCCAATCAGCACCTCGCGAGTTGCGAGGCTGAGGAAGAGGCGTTGTGTCGGCGCGCTGGAAAACGGCCGTGCTCCAGGGCACTCGTGGCTTTTAGTAGGAGTATAGTTTAGTTTTGTAAGGTGATCTCATTAGTTTTGGGACGCAAATGATAAATCCCAAATGTTCGGGGATTATTAATGTCCTTAATTAAGTATGTAAGAGGGAAAGTTTGGAAACCTTGTGTATCCATACGCATTTTGTAAGTAGGTGCATATAGCACAAACTTTACTACTATATACTATCGCACTACACGTCTCTCTCTATATATGCTTGCAGACTGTGCTACTCCCTCCGTCCAGGTGAATAAGTCATCTTTGGTTGTGCACTGTGACCAAGAAGGAGGGAAGACTTTATACACCTAGACGGAGGGAGTACTACTATTACTTATGTACGTGCAAATGCACGTTTTAACATTGTGATCCGGTTTTTGTAAAAGTAGAAAAATAGCACTAGTCAAGCTTGTGAAACGATTCAATGCAAAACAAATGCAAAAATGCTCGTTTGATTGTTCACTTTTAGCTTCCTTCTCTGTGGTTATTTCTCTATCGTACTTTGTACGGAGTATCTCACTGGTCAGAACGACATGCAAATTCCTAAACCGCTTCCTACACCCTGTATTGAGTTTTTTGCCAAACAAGTTGTGCCGTGCAATTGGAATTCCAACTTGAGTACTAGTACTACTAGTAGGATTACTAGGGGCCAGTTCATTTAGGCTTCTAGATTAGTAGTAATCCCATTACTACTAGCTCCATCCTGGTTTATTGGTCCCCATTGTAATTTGTGTCAAATTTTGATCATAAATTTAACTAATGAAATGTTTGTGCATGTCACATGCACTAACATTTTATTAGTTAAATCTTTGGTCAAAATTTACCACAAATTACAATGGTGACGAATAAACCAGGACGGAGGTACTAGTAGTAGTTTAGAAGCCCAAATAAATGAGTGAGGCGCCTTAATGTTACTCTCCACTGTGACTAGTATTATGGAAAAAGCTGGGGAAGAGACGGCTTATTTTTTAAGCCGCCAAAAGAACTGGCCCTAGGAGTAGTAGCTAGGGATACTAGGAGTAGTAGCTAGGGATATGAACCGGAGTAAGTAAATGCAGAGGGATGAAATGCAAAAAAGACGGAGGGATGTGATGGTTGCTTGTCTGTTTATTTTACCAGGCCACCTATTACTGGCAGTGGTTGGGTTTTCTGATATGACGGCTTTACTGCCGCGCCACGAGTGGGGTGAGACTCCTGTGCAGCGCTGCCCTATACACTTGTACTACGTCGGTCGTGGTTTATTAGTCCCACATTGAATTTGACTGAAGATTTAACTGAGAAAATGTTAGTGCATGTCAAAAAAACTATATCGTTGGATTCGTATTTGAACATAGTTTTTAATGATATAATTTTAGGTGACATGCATTGTCACGCCCAATATGCGACCCTATCCTAAAGGAACTCGAAGATCCCACCAAGGATAGAAGCGCATATTGGAGACGCTTTTGCAAGGTGGATATCATTACATCATACCATTACATAATAGTTGGGGATACATACAAGAGGCATACAATGACACACGAATACAACATCTTACATAAGAGCACCATCCGACGTGCGTAGGATCTGGGCCCCGACGGGCCCATCGTGCCCCGCCGCCCGCGACTCTGCGCCCGACCCCGCCGCCGGCGTGCATCGCCGCCGCCTCGCCCTCGCC
>NC_057810.1:303612410-303617864 GCF_018294505.1 Triticum aestivum | reverse complement strand
CGCCGCCAGCTCCATCCGCCGCCTCGCCCTCCGCGGAGCCCCGCGCGACCCCACCACCTCCGCGAGGCCCGAGCTCCTACGCCGCCGGTGCACTGCCGCCCGGCCCCGCCGTCGCTGGACCTCGCCTCCACCAGACCCCGCCGCTGGTCGCCCTGTGCTGCCGCCTCGACCCCGTCGCTGGAGCTCGCCTCCCGCCACCGGCCCGAGCGCCTTGTCGCCCGCGCATCGCCGTCCTCCTCTGCCGTTCGCCGGAGCTTCGTCGCCGGCGCCGCCATGTCGCCGGAGCCAGATCCGGTCCGGGTGGATGAGATCCACCAGGACGTGATCCAAACGGGCGTCCGCGTCCCGGATCTGCTCGTCCCGAACCACTCCATCCCGGTTTTCCCCGAGGTGCAATTTCCACCAAGTCCTGAAATTATTGCATTCTGGTGCTAACTTTGACCTGTCATATCTCCGTGCATATAGCTCCGTTTTGCGTGCATAATATGTCAAAATGTTCATCATGAGATGCTCTTCATTTCGTTCCATTGTGCCATGCTTTTTTGAGCTCATATTGATGCCCAAATCATCGTTGCAAGAGTGCTATATGATGTTAACCTGTTGAATCTGTTATAACTTGATGATTTGTCATTTTTTCCATGTTTGATGTGTGCCTCCTATGAACTTGAGCCCTACATGTGTTTTGAATTATGCCATGCTGTCTTTACAGTGGTGCAATCCATGTATTTTTTAGGTCTTTTAGTGATTGCATCAAGCTCGTGAAGTAGGGTACTTGCTGTTACTGTTTTGCTAGACTGTTTCTGCTATATGATGATGCTATGTAAACCTGCTGCTACAAGTCATTCTATGCATAATCTGGAGATGTTCACTAAGGATGTTTTGTTGTACATGTCATGCTCTATCCATTCATGCCCTTGGTTGCATTTATAGCCTGCTGTAACTTGTTGTTATCTTGCTTCAAACTTGCTAAATAATGTCGCTGTCAGCCTGTTAACATTAAGTTTAATGTTGCCATGATTATAGTTAGTGATCCAAGCATGCTATAAACTTGCTATTGCCATTTTTAGCTTCATAAATATGTCTTCATACTTTTGGTTACCTTGTAATGCCATGTATTGCTCTGTGGTGAGTGGTACAAGCTCACCAACATGCCTACTTATTGTTGTTCCTGCCATATATGAATCTGTCATATCATTTGCCATGTTTGCATGGATGCTACCATCTTTTCTGTTGATCTTTGGAATTAGTTCAGTAATGGAGTTTTGTTCTTTGTCTTTAGTATTAGCATGCCATGCCTTTTTTTGCCATGATAAGTTCCTGTAACATGTTGTTTGATAGCCCTAAACATTGTAACCTGATGTTATTTCTGCCAAGTCTGAAACTGTTATAATTTGCAATCTTGCCATGTCCTTTTGAGCATGTCATCGTGGTTTATGGAGATATCTCAGTGTTCATTTTTTGTCATGCTTTACCTCTACTTCATGCCCATGCCTTTTGTTCTTATGTTGGGGTGTTGTAGCTTGTTGTTTTGATGCTTGCTATATGCCTAGTTGCTATTTTGGACAGCTTGTCTTTTAAACTTGTAGAGTGTATGTGTTGAACCGTTACTCCGTTTCGAGTGTGCTCTATATGAAACTTGCTTGATTTTGCATGTAGTTTTATATTATCATGTTTCATCCTTGATTTGAGGTGTTTGCTTGATGTTTGTATGCATTTTGCATCAATGCCATGTTTAACTTGTTTTGCTCATATCTTCTAGGCCGTAGCTCCGAACTAAATGAACTTTATATGTAACTTGACTAGAATTTCGTGTAGATCCTCTTGGTGATCCTTAACTTGCTGATTAACAACTACAACTTAATGTTTGTTCAGATCTGGACCAATTTCTAAATTTGCATATGAAGACTTACCGAAATTGTTATATGTTGTTCCCGGCCTCATTTCAACTTGTTTTGATGTGTTGCTCTTGTATGCATCATCTCCTGCCATGAGTAGCTTCATGTAGCCTTGCCATGAATCATACTTGGTTGAGCATCATGCCTTGTCATGTGTGGTGTGTTTACCATGTTGTGTGCTTCTTCTCGATAGTTCCTATTTCGTTGCGATCGTGAGGATTCGTTCGTCTACGCTTGGTTCGGCTTTATCCGTTCGTCTTCTTCATGGACTCGTTCTTCTTCCTAGCGGGATTTCAGGCAAGATGACCGTCACCTTGGATCTCATTACTATCATCGCTATGCTAGTTGCTTCGTTCTATCGCTATGCTGCGCTACCTATTATTTGCTCTTCAAGCCTCCCAAATTGCCATGTCAGCCTCTAACCTTTTCACCCTTCCTAGCAAACCATTGCTTGGCTATGTTACCGCTTTGCTCAGCCCCTCTTATAGTGTTGTTAGTTGCAAGTGAAGTTGAAGATTGCTCCAAGACGGACAAGATTATGTTGGGATATCACAATATCTCTTATTTAATTAATGCATCTATATACTTGGTAAAGGGTGGAAGACTCGGCCTTATGCCTGGTGTTTTGTTCCACTCTTGCCGCCCTAGTTTCCGTCATACTGGTGTTATGTTCCTTGATTTTGCGTTCCTTACGCAGTTGGGTGATTTATGGGACCCCCTTAACAGTTCGCTTTGAATAAAACTCCTCCAGCAAGGCCCAATCTTGGTTTTACCATTTGCCTCACCTAGCCCTTTTTCCCTTGGGTTTCCGGAGCCTGAGGGTCATCTTTATTTAACCCCCCCCCCCGGGTCCAGTGCTCCTTCGAGTGTTGGTCCGAACTGAGCTGCCTGCGGGGCCACCTTAGGGAAACTTGAGGGTTGGTTTTACTCGTAGCTAGTCTCATCCAGTGTTTCCCTGAGAACGAGATATGTGCAACTCCTATCGGGATTTGTCGGCACATCGGGCGGCTTTGCTGGTCTTGTTTTACCATTGTCGAAATGTCTTGTAAACCGGGATTCCGAGACTGATCGGACCTTCCTGGGAGAAGGAATATCCTTCGTTGACCGTGAGAGCTTGTGATGGGCTAACTTGGGACACCCCTACAGGGTATAAACTTTCGAGAGCCGTGCCCGCGGTTATGTGGTAGATGGGAATTTGTTAATGTCCAGTTGTAGATAACTTGACACCAGATCCGAATTAAAACGCATCAACCACGTGTGTAGCCGTGATGGTCTCCTCTCGGCGGAGTCCGGGAAGCGAACACGGTTTTGGGTTATGTTTGACGTAAGTAGGAGTTCAGGATCACCTCTTGATCATTGCTAGCTTCACGACCGTTCCGTTTGCTCTCTTCTCACTCTTATTTGCGTATGTTAGCCACCATATCATGCTTAGTCGCTGCTGCAACCTCACCACTTTACCCCCCTTCCTTTCCCTTTAAGCTTTGCTAGTCTTGATACCCATGGTAATGGGATTGCTGAGTCCTCGTGGCTCACAGATTACTACAACAACAGTTGCAGGTACAGGTTATGCGATGATCATGACGCAAGAGCAATGTTTGCTTGTTTGGAGTTCTTCTTCTGCTTCTTCTTCGATCAGGGGATATGTTCCAGGTCGGCAGCCTGGGCTAGCAGGGTGGATGTCATTTGAGTTCTTGTTTGTGTTTCATCCGTAGTCGGATGGTGCTCTTATGTAAGAAGATGTTGTATTCGTGTGGCATTGTATGCCTTTTGTATGTATCCCCATCTATTTATGTAATGTTGATGTAATTATATCCACCTTGCAAAAGCGTTTCAATATGCGGGTCTATCCTTGGTGGTACCTTCGAGTTCCTCTTGGATAGGGTCGCATATTGGGTGTGATAAGTTGGTATCAGACCCGAAGAAGAAGTTTAATAAGCAGTAGAAGAATAACCCGCAGAAGAAGTTTAATCGCTTCCAGAGATCGGAGCCAGACAAAGATAAGACTCAACGGCGGCACGATCGGGATGATCGGGTAAAAAATGAGTCAAAACTTGTAAAACCCCGGTTTTGGCCTTGTTACTAAGGAGAAATTGACATACTTATCAAATAGAGATAGAATTATTTCAAAAAGAGATCAGGAAAGAACCATTTCCCAATCAAATAAAACAGGAAAGCATGAGGCTCGAAGCCCTTTCTCATTTCGAATTTCATCTTAGTATCGGTAATGCCCCGCCCCAAAGTATTTCATCGCAATCACACACTAGCTTGGTTGGAAAGCTCGTTTGCACCCACTAACTAATACCTTCTCGTCAGTATGGAATTCTCCATGCTTTCGCCTTGCTTTGTAGTCATTTTCTATGAGTAATCGGTCCGAACTCAATTTCAAGAAAAAAACTCTATCTCGCATGTGGCCAAGAGTAGTGAAAATGGTATTTAGCTTAGTCAATATACAACACAACTGCTGATTCTTCGCGAGATGAAAACCCTTTGTCCTCCGTCTGCAGGGGCAATTCCTGAGAAAAGTGCTACTAGCCCTTGTTTTGGTCATGTCCACATGCCTTTCCACTCGTCTTTATTCGTCTTTCTTCCGGCAATCTATGCATAATTCTACTTCTTGAACCACTGAATCCGCTTTTGAAAATGGATAACTAGCTCCATTCTGCGTCAAGTACTAAGGATGGGCCCAAAGCACACTTTTGAAAGGCATCAGTCACCTTAAAAACCCCAAAAGTAGGAAGTCTAGCGTGCTTCTTTAGTGCCGCTGTTCGATCAGATGCTTTCTCATTGAACGAGGCATATTAAAGTGAAAGAAGTTCCAGGTCGAGTCCCGAGAAGGTGATAGTTGATTTTGATCATGAAGTTGGCTCTGGACTTTGGAATTGATTCTGGAGCCCCCACCTGCTTAGGACGCCTCGCCTGCTCAGGACGATCCCATTATGGATTTTCTTGAGGGGGACACGCTTGACCCAGCGCAAAAACGGGAATTCAGAAATATTCTGAATTTCATGAAGAACAAAAGCAGAACAAACCTTCAAAATGAGTGAATCGTAATAAAAAGATGTTGAGGGGGCGAGGGTAGTAGTTACGAATCCAGGCAATCAACCACTATCTAAAAACCCAGGTTGGACAACCTCATGCTGGGGGATTAGCAGGGGATTTTGTCATAAAGGAATTACGGAAATGGAAAAGGGACTTCAAAGCTCAGAAGAGACGGTCCCACTTCTATCAGGGCCTTCTCGGGGTCTTGAGCAATGTTAATTTGCATTGATTGCAAACAGGGTGCGGGATTCTCTGACGCAAACAAAGAAATGGTCCCAGAGAAAGGAATAAGTCTCTTCAGCCCGGCGCATGCCTCAAATTCATTTTTCCTTTGAATTACTCATTTTTTTGAATTTCGCACCGGAAACTTTTCTAGGAGAAGTTCGAATCCGTTCCGTTCGGATATTGATCGGTCTTGGTTTGACATGGTTTACGCGTTACTGGTTCCCAGAAGAGTCAATTTCTCCATTAGCTAAACCCTTTATTACCCTACCTTTAGACTCGTATTTTGTTTGTACAC
>NC_057810.1:303601157-303611993 GCF_018294505.1 Triticum aestivum | reverse complement strand
CAAAGGCAGAAATACAATAGAATCCTCCATTTAAGTGGTTCTCGCTTCTCCTTGTTCCTGCTCCTAACTCCTCCCCGGGTAGTTCCCAATGTTTGGCACTTTCCATACTTCGTGGGTGCAACATCAACAAATTCGCTCATGATCAAGTTACAACCTAAGATCTATGACTATATTATGTTAACCGTTCGTATTTTGTTCATTCCATCGGTATGCTCCCAGGTACCTGTAATTGTGATCTGTTTGCCAGAACCAAGGGGTCTTTCTGTGGAAACCTTCACGAGGAATCATTGTTTTGATGGTTTTTCCGCTTTTCACAGTTGCTCTTTCCACACCCCGGATATCTGGTGCCAAACTGTTGCCCCTTTCCTTATATATTCGATAATCGAGTTTGCTATCTTTGTGGCATTGATTGTACAAGTTTGTGAACAGGGATGGATGAGTAGAATGAGGGAAAGCGGCTCGATCGAGAAAAAAGAGTAGACTAGAAAACCTAGAAATTCAAAAGTCACTATCAATGAATTCCCGAGCAATTCTAAACCAACATATGCTCCGTATAGACGGAATCTCAGATAAGAACCTAATAGAAGTTTCGCGACTCCTTCATGGAATATAGGTCTTAGTATATAAATAATGTCAGTTCGAACCTGACGAGTCATTATCATCTGTTGCCCTAACTGAGTCCATTAGCTCTTGTTGCCCTTCTATGGTGGGGATCCATAGAGAGTTCGTTTTATGAAATATCTAATAAAGAAAAAAAAGACAGGTGGTTGCAGCAATCACAAACCATAGAAAAAAATGCATATCCCGTGTGTGCTATAGTTTCGGGTTCTCCTAGACCACCATTATGAACCAAAAACAACCATACCTAGTGAAGGGGAGCTCTTCGCAGCTGTTAGTGGAAATATGGAAATTGGTTCTAAAAGAGCCAAGCTAAGGATAAGAGATATGGTTGGTTGGCAGAATGGAAGGAATGCTATTCTAACGGGAACCGGGAAAAGAATGGTTCCCAATACAGGGCCCGAAGAAGAGAGACGAAAGGAAGTAGTGAAAGAAGAAATAAAGTACATGGATCAAAGTGAAAAATCACATAGCTACTAAGTCAAAACGTCCAAAGAGAATGGAGATCAAGAGGGACATGAAATCCATTAGCAGCTCTATCAGTTATTTCATTATTAGCACTCCTTAACCAATAGAAAAAGAAAGAGATCACAAGCGTTATCAGTGTCTAGACGCATCTATCTATAAAAAGGAGTAGGGCACCTGATATGAGATACATAGTGGAGTCAAGGATTGATACCACTAGTGAGAAGGCCAATAAATCGTTTTTTGTATCAGAAGGGAAAGAAGGACCATCCATTGGCAAGCACTAAAGGTAGGAATCTAGTGGCTGCTGCATCAAGCTCCATCCATGATTTTACACTCTAGAGGAGAGAACTGCTGTGAGCCAGCTTTGTAGCGACCTTTCTTATGCGGAAGCAAAACCTGTATTTCTATACGAGTTCCCTTCAGTTGCTTAGGGTGAGGAAGCCCATAATATTCCATTTATATTCTGTCTCCCTTTTCTGTTGGAGTTACATAGGAGTGGTCCATAGGGGGGGCACTAGTTACTGGTTGGGAACCATCGGTCCATAGGCGCGCGAATAGGGGTCCATCCAGTTTATTCTTTTGGGGTTGTGTGTGGGACTTTCCTCTTGATGTGGAAAAATAGGCTCTTAGGGCATATGCTGCCTTTACCGGAAAAAGAAAGTCAACGGACTTCATGGACGAGGAGGTGGAGGATGAATGGTATGGCTTGCTCACTTGCTTAAAAACTTATTTTCAAAAATAAGGAGACAGAATATAAATCTCCAAATGGAGAAAAGCATATTCTAGTATTTGCCCATAAGCATATTCAAAATAGGAGTGCTACATAAGCATATGCTAAAGGGGGAGGAATCCATTTATTATTTCTTTCTTAGCCTGCAACTATGTACAGAAATCTATCTATTATTGCCTGCATCGACAGCAAAGTAAACTCTCGCTGATGATAGAAGAACAACTCTTAGGGCAGTTGCAAGGAAACTATGAGCTATTTATTGTTCCTTTCTTAGAAAAAAAAGATAAAGGATGGCTTATGGTCTATTTTCTTACTTGACTATCCTGCCTGACTTGGCCAATAAAAGATACCTAGCATGACACATCAGCTACGCCATCTGAGCCTGTCCACTTGCTAGTCAGGAAAAATAACCGCTCTGTTCCATGGGCTTCTTTCGCAGCTCTCTTCACGCTCGCTTTACGAGTGCAACCAAGTTCAATAAACTGTTCATGCTAATTCATAGACTATGCTGGTTTCTATCTAAGAGTCCTGTGAGATGCTTCCTTCTCATACACATCTAAAGCAACATTTGATCATCCGCATTAGAGAGTTTTGCAGGTCCTTGAGAGAACGTTATCCAGTCAGTTATGACTTGACCATGGTCTGAGGTGAAATTGGTCCTGGTCCGTAAAACGAAAGGTGTTGGGCAAGCACAGAGAAGTCATCTGAAGGGGAGTTCCATAGGAATGTTCAACTTCGATCAACTTTGGTTTGGTCCCATGCCTAAAAAAGACAGAAGGTCAAAAACAAAATAGGGGTGATATAACCCACTGCTCGCCTAAGAATGTACTGACGTAATCCCTACTATGGCTTCCCAAAGGATCCAGCTGCTAAGAGGGTCCGAGCCATAACGGATTGATGTGACCGTAGCGGCAACTGGAATCGATCTGAATGAGGCAGTTATGGGACTTATCTTATATAACAATATATATGGAGGAAGGATTCAAACAAGGTGGGGGTCAAGGTGTATAATACGAGCTCCACTTTCAGGCAATGAGCTAGCTTAACCCTGATTGCTTAAGGTTTAATACAGTCATGTTGGATCTGCTACTAAGAAAGGAAGAGAAAGACTGATTGCGACAGCTCAACCGGATGAGACATCTCTTATTTACAGAACTGTGCCAATGTGTGCCTACATTGTTTGATTTCCCAGTTCCGGGTATTGGATTTTTTTTGGAATAGAAAGAATGAAACTAGTACCACCTTATCGCCAACCATGCTTTCTACCAACTCTGCCAACCCCAGACGGGAATATTGATTGCGATTTAGCCACACATGAGCCCGCAATTGCTGCCTCTACTCCGCCTACTTCTTGTGCCGACTTTGCCAGCCTCGCGGGGTACCGATTTCCTCCTACTTTGTGTGCGTGCCATTGACTCCTTTAATGGGTCGAAACCTACTTAGTTCTCATTTTTATTTCGTCTATACAAGAAAAGAAGGATTTGTGTTTAGCAAGACAGAGAATTGAATAAGTAAAAAGAAAGTCGTGTGTACCCTTTACCGAAAAGGAAATATGACAGATAGGGTACGACATATTGCTTATTCCTGATTGATCTAGTTGACGACAGTTGCCTTGTTGGACCGATTGTGGATTGGAATAGAAGTTTCTTATATACAGATATTCGTGTTTACTGATTTCGCATACTGGGAATGGAACTTGATGTAACCCATTGGAAACTCTGTTTGAGACTCATTATCTGTTATATACGACAGGCTAATTAAGTCCTTCAATTTCAGAAAGGAGTCTTTCCTTACTTCCTTACACAAAATTGTTATGTTGTTATGCTGCTCGTGCAATCAAAACTTAGAATAGAAGAAAAATAGTTCCCTCGGGACCCATCCTCTTCTCCTTTGCTTGTGTGACTATCATGAGAAGAATTCCATTCCAAGAAGTCAAATAACAAGAAAAAGAAACGAGGTCAAGATCCATTGTTACCAGTACCAATGAAATGGAGAAAGTGTCCTCCGGGAATGCAATCTACTACATTAGTTGGTGTAGCCAAAGAAGAGGATATCCCCTTTTTTGACCCATTGGTCTTCAGACCAGACCCATACTATAGCTACAAACACTTTTGAGTCGGAGGAGACTGGCCAGATCGCCTTCTTGAGGCTCTCTGGGCTTATCGGACGTCAATCTGTATAGCCACTGGTCCCCTTCTCCTTAGTCGTTGGCATGGACACCATTCTTCCCAGTGAACTCGACGATTCCTTCCTTGCGCGTTCTGCTTGATGATGATATGACTGATAATCAGAAGCGAGAGGCTCTGCTCTCGAACCTTGACCTCCTCGATTCGATCGATGGGAGAAAAAAGGTTACGAGCGGCAGAGCACGCACAAGTCTATCAACGTCAACTCAGTCGCGCTTTGGACCGATCCTACGAATAAGAGGCATTAACAAAGCATTTATGAGACACCATACTTTCAATAGGCAAGGGCCAGCCCAAAGATCAACCGGATCTTTCTCCAAGCTAAGTTTCTACCCCCGAGGGAACCGGCCATGATGCGTGGGGGTATCGGTGCTGATAAACTCGTCTCCGCTCATCTTACCTGGAAATGGAAATAAATTATGGTAGATTACCTACCTCTTCTGAGATGAAGGAATTTCCTACTTAAGCCTATTTTGCTGTTGATGTGGAGGAATTGGTACTAGCCTACTCGATACGTTCCTTGCCTGGTTCGCTATAGGAAGTGCGATCAGCAAATGAGGAGGGGAATATTCATAGGTATGAATCTTCCATCAATGGTTAAGGTTGAAGTGAAGGCAAACCTTCTTTGAATTTTGATGACTAATTATTTAGCTCTGGTATTGATAAAGAAACCATTCATACGGCCAGGTCACAGGAATGCTTCTTCGGCTTACAATTCCGAGTCAACAACCATAACTCGAGCACTTAGCCCTAGCTCTTGCTCTTTCCTTCCTTGCAACGGGCTGCCTGTGTGCCTACTAATATTTACTTACCTCAATGGTGCGCTAACTTTAGAACGAGGATTTGCCAAATTCGTATTAGGGGGGCTATGCAGCAATTCGACCACTGTTATTGTACTAGATATCTCAGGCTTATCCTAAAGAAATTATGGCTTCGCTTCTCTTCTTCCTGGTGATGGATATAGTCTCGATGGCTTTGCCCAAGTATGGCATAAAAGTGAAATAGGATATCCTTCAAAAGGGAATTTCATGTGTGAGCACCTTGCCTCTTTTAGGGAAGGCTATTTACTAAGTGAGTCTGCGCAGCATGCTACGAAACATAAGAATCATTTTGAATCACATTTGCACCCGGATTCAGCTTCTTTCGAACTAGCAAATGCTCTTTCAGAGCCAACAACGGATCGGCTTGGCCCATTCCCCATCTGGGGAAGAAAGAGTACCTAGATCTGCATCTACTAAGTATGCCCTGAAATTCATGTTATGATCCGGTCTTTCCCAAAGCTAGGGCTTCTTTTCCCATCCCTATCCTCCGCGTCAACCTGTACCGGACCCAGAGTCAAAACTAAAAAGAGAATGAAGTCTCGAAAACTCTTAATTAATAAATATTCATGCGCGTACTTTGCTTATCCTTCTCTACCCCGTTATAGATAGTTGGGTAGAGCGAGAGGGATAGCAAGGACTTGAAAAGGGAAGGTTTTTTACGGCTAAGATGTTTCAGTTCGCCCCGGCATGAAGCTACCACTTCTCTCCTATTGTTTCAAGTTGTTATCTCATTGCCCCCTTTTAGTAGCACCTTTGACCTCTATCACTCAGAGCACAAATCGTTGTGCTCCTCACTGCTCAAGAGACTTCTTATTTTCTTCTTACCCTTCGAGAAATCGGGGCAGCTGAACTCTTTCTCTTTTGGTAGTGGATTCCCTCTTAAACTACTTGCAAACGAAAAAAAGTGCAATGTTTCCGTTTTTTTCTGGATCGCATTCCTCCAGCTTTTGTTCTTTCTGACGAAAATCACTCTTCTTTACTGGGATTCCAGTACGCGACTATTGCTTTCGCTTTCACCACTCATAATAATAGTGATCTTATATTTGTATTGCAAAATGGAGAGGGAACTACTCGCTAATGGTAGTAAAACCGCCCTGCTCTTCTTGGTTAGTATGGAGAGAAGTTATCCGAAAGGTTGAAAGATGCCAACGTGAGCTAGCGTCTTGTTATGCTTAATAGCATTCCAATCTTTTAATAATAATCACTACTTGTATCTCTTTTGCTTCGCTTGGTTGATTAGTTTCACTACTTCAAATAAAACAATGAACCTTTTCCTGTGTGGCCAAAGGGACTACGTTCCTAAAGTTCGAATTGATCATTCAATCGATCTAGGAATCATGCATGGCACAAGGTAAAGGATGGAATGAGACATCTGATAAAGAGCTGAGAATGACCTTTCCCGATCTTTTGAAGGGTAAGAATAAGAACTCTGTTGTATCGATGCACTGCTCTCAGGCGAGATTGAACACGAAAAAGGTGCATCAAGGCGTGAATAAGGAAGAAGTCACCTTTGTCGGTTTTCAAATTGAGGACCAACTGTGCTCCGAAAGTGAGAGAAGAGATCTCAAAAGAGCGACACCAACATCAAGAGAAACAGACGAAGCAGCTCAAGCAGAGCTAGAAACGGAAGCCGAAGCTGCATCTTCTTCCTTTTTCCATACAGAGAAAGGTGCCTTCGCTTAGATTTTTTTCTGTTGATCAGAATTCCTTAGAAGAAATTGGAAGAAAACCGTAGTGAAACGATTGAACCTTAGCGAAGTATTTTGGGTTCATTACAACCTTCTCCTATTCAGAATCGGAGAATAGGAACGAAGTAGCTCGCCTAAAGAGGAACTAAAATTCTTCTTTACTTCGATCAAGAAACTAGATTCTCAATAGAGTTGCTTACTACGAAAAGAAAGATGCCCCACCTTTAGTGATTAGATGGATCACTAGCCCTTACTCTCAGTCACTGATTCAAGAACGAATACCGAGACAGAAAAAACCCTTGCTGGTCTACTGCTTGATGGCTTTACATTGCTAAAGAATCCGTAATGGACAGCAAGAACTCTGAATCAAGAAAAGTACTAAATCGATTGGAAATGTACGCTCCTATGGGAATCGAACCCACCGCATAGGTGCCTTGTTCTACCGAGAGATGAACTAAGGAGCGGCAACCCCTACATCAGTTCTTTGTACCGCCTAGAAGGGCACGAGAGAAAAAACAAAACCAATAAAAGATCAGACGAGACGGAATTGGTAATGTGAACGTCTTTTCATCTTCTTGCCTTAGTTTCATATAACTCAACCTCGCTTTCCAAAAAAGAAGGACTGATTGAGATTTCCCTTTTATGATGGCTATCCCGTTTCTATTACTTACTGAATTTCTTGTCTACTGGCTGGAAACTTGAAAGGCTTACCACGGGATCGAAGGCAGAAGAACTTTTAGGATTGGCTAGAGGGGAACTACTCCCCCAATCCCATTTTTTCACGGGAACCCGATGTTATTAGATTCCATTCATTCATTCTGAATCTTTTATCATATCGCTTATTACGGCTATCTTTAGAATTTCATTGACTATATATGTTTCTTTCCATATGAGCTATTCCCTTTTCTTTCAATCTGTCTTGTGCCACTCCAGCTTTCACTCAAGCCATTCTTTGCCTGTCGACCCTCACTCTTCCTCTTGCTTCCTTAGGAAAGAGCATAAAGAAGGCACCGAAAACAGGTGGGAAAGGAAAGGTATACTTTTAACAGCCGACAAGCGGCGCATTTAAGCCCTAAAGAACTAGCTTCCTGGAAAAAACTCACTCGATCACCAGCTTTCAGGGGATTCCCCCACTTAAGAATAAAGGGGCATAGACTACGAAAGGGCTACGTTCACTTGATGAACGGTAAAAGGTATTCTATTACATAACGAGAGCATACGAGCGGAATACGATACTATCGAGCTTTCCGAAAGTGTGAGCTGAAATTCAAGGGTAATCACACCCTTGACTCTATCACAAGCTATTGGAATTGGCTGGAACTTTCTATACCCAAAAGGGATATATAGGGGTTTGTTTTATTGATGCAATAGGGATCTTTCATAGATGGATCCCGATATGATCTTATTGATACGAGAATTAGAATCAAATAAAAGTGTTTTCTGATGCATGCACTCTTTTCTTTAGGTTAATCAGCCCTTACTTGCATTGATTTAAAGGTCCTATTTCCCGTTCCTTGCGGACTTGGTAATCTAACAACCCTTCAGGGGAGAGGATTATAGGACACATAGCTTATCTGCCTTGATTTCCGAAACCAGAACTACTTCGGCCTTCCCTCAACTGATTGACCTAGACGACCTATAACTTATGATGTGTATAGATTGACAAATTGCTGGGTCTACCCTCAGGGCACCCTATAACTTATGTTGGGTGCCAGAGAAGAAAAGAAAGGGAAAGCGGTCTTCTTCAAGCCGAAGGGGAGCCCGGATAATTGAATGAAGGTTGGGACATAACTCCAAAATAACAGATCGTTTCCTACTAGTTTGTTGTTCCGGTTGGGAAAGCAAGAAATGGGATAATCATTCTAGTCAATTTCTCCTAGTTTTCCTTCTGGAATTCCAGTCAGAAAATCAATGAAATAGGATTTGGATCAGAAAATCAGGAGAAGAAAAGCAACCGAACCATACATCCTGCTTTGGCCAACCCTCAATTACCAAGTTCTTACTATCTAACCTAGCTTTTTTCCATCTATCTAACCTTTGTCTATGAAACCTCGAATGCCTCTATACAGTGACGAAAATAGGGTTGTACCTGTAATAACATCTCTTGATACCAATATTCTAGCTTATGGTTCATGTGGGATTCCTTGCTACTTCCTATAGCTCTTCTTTTGTAGATACATTAGCAACTTTGGCCTCTATGATTTTGATTACCGAGGGACTCTAATACCAGTCTTGGTGCAATCGTCAGGGTCACCCGCCTACAGTTTTCGCCATAGAAACTTTACAAGATGAGGATGGTTATGATCCTAAAAGGTATGATGACATATAGAAATTCCAAAATAGGTAAAGTCACCACCATAAGCTGAGGTGAAAGATCGAGTTGTACTTTTCAAAACTCTGCCCTGTTTATTATTTGTGGTGATAAGTTTTACATAAGATCATTTAACGGGATGCACCTTCTCAGGATGCAGATCTAGATCACAAGTAAGCAGTGATGCGCGAGACGGCTCTATTCTTTTCACAAGTACAGATGGCCATCAAAGATTAGCAAAGCTATACCAAAAATAGGTTCACGTAAGAAAGTGCCTATTAGTTTGCATAGGAATGCCCGTTTTAGTTTACGGAAGAGTGCACGTAGAATAACAAAAGGGGTTATTCATGTGAAAGCCAGTTTCAACAATACCAAAATCATAACATTAACATTTCTATATTCGAATTTCAGATATATATAGACCGGACCTGAGTAGTAAGTGTTGACTCATGCGAGTCACTCCTTCTTCGCTTTGACTTCTTGGCTGGCTTGATGCTCAGTCTGGCCAATGGGATGACCCCCTTTTCTCTACTTTGTTTAGCTTTGCGAATGAGAAAGGTTCTTTTAGGTGACTTCGAACCCCATATTCATACCACTTTCCCACCTATGTATTATTTTTAAAAAGAAAACTGTGGGAATCTCTCCGAGGGTAGTAGGTCGAGGGAGAACCTTCCCTTTGCCTTATGGGACCCTCGATCATACTCTTTTCTGATAACCAGAAAGGAATGACCTAACTTACCACTGAGTAGGCGCCCTTTTTCTTTTCCTTCTAAACTAGCTGCTCTCGCTCTACCAGTTCGTACTGAACTTTCACTTTCATTTATTTCATTTATAGGCGGGCTTGATTTTTCGATTTGCATTATCCGTTGGATCCAAATCCATATCATTATCCTGATATTTACTAAGTCCAATTTGAGAATACTTTTTCTTTTTAGTCCATTTAATTGACATAGATACAAGTACTCTACTAGGATGATGCACAATAAATAGTCAGGATAGCTCAGTTGGTAGAGCAAAGGATTGAAAATCCTCGTGTCACCAGTTCAAATCGGGTTCCTGGCATAGAAAAAACGATCTGCCGAATTCCAGTAAAGCCTATCTCGCTTTTAGCCTTCATGGTGAATGGCCCACCCTTTCTTTGAACCTTGTCAATGATCGAACGAACTTACAGATATGAACTGAGTGCCATTTGATGAGTAAGATCGAACAAGGGAGAGGGATATGGAAAGGATGAAGTAATGAAAGAGGAAGTCATTGCTAGTAGTAACGACTTGTCACGATCCATTGGTTCATATAGAATCCATGTCCTAGGTCTATCAAAAAACATTCTTTTCGCTAAGCGTATATAATAAAATAGAGTGAAAGGGTCCACCCCGAAACCAAGGTGGTACTAACTAACAACTGAGTCCTCTCCGAACCGCAGGAGATATTTGCCCATCATACGGCTCACCAACTTCACTTGCCTCTAAGGGGGGCTCGCTCCGGGAAGGTTCGGATCACTTACTATACAAGGCCCTACGAAGGGGTTAGGAGCGTTTTCAAGATGATTCTTTCTTTGTCGAGACGAAAAAGGAACCCATCTTTTCGATTGAAAAATGTGAGTCTGTTTTGCCCACTTTATCCATCCCCCTCTATCAAAATGATCAAAAAGGCATTTCAAATGCTTCTTATTCCCGTGTTTGATCTTATCCATCTCTGCCCCGCTTCCATGTGGGCAGAGACCCCTGTAGAGAATGAAGAGGAGCCAAGGATCTTACTCTCAAGAGTGCTTCAATAGGCTCCACTCTCTCCCCTGAATAAGTCAGGCTCCGTTAGCCTCGGCTGAGATGGGGATAACGAGTCGACGATTGAAGCCCCCAATGTTCTGCCAGACACTGGACAGGGGTAAGCTCTATAAATGTGTAGAGCCAAGTGTGGTGTAGTAGTAGGCACTTCTAGGCCCCTTCTCGGCTACTGGATCACTCCAGTGCTTCGGGTACTACGGACCCTCTGCCATCCATTGCAGCAGAGCCGT
>NC_057810.1:303569740-303600929 GCF_018294505.1 Triticum aestivum | reverse complement strand
AGTTCTTTGAATCAAAGGTTTCATGAAATCGAAATCGATTATTTCTTATATATCTGGATAGATGGATGGATCTATCTTTGTATTAAGATATCTTTTGCAATCAGCCCCAAATCCTTGATTTGGCCAGGAAACAAAGCACTGCTTTGGGCCCAGGAAGCGAAGGGAATGAGCTTGGCTGCTTCTCTCCCACACTTCTTTATTTCTCCGTGCCCCTTCCGCATGCGCTCCGCGCGCCATTGGCGCTTTGCTCTGTTCTTATTTCTTCATTGGAGGGTTCGGATGGACTTCGCCGTTCTTTCCCAACGAAAATGGAAAGGGCTGTATCACATCGAGATGTCGATTCATTTTCCGCCCCAAATGAGATGGGGAATTAGTCACCTCTGTCCCTTCATCTTTTTGAAAGGAATCGAGGCCTGGCCCGGCTCGCGTCGTTCCAACAATCGACGGGGAGCACCTCAGTATACGATCGCGTGCAGTAACTAGGAGTCCTATTACACCTAAGGCCAACTTCCATTCACCAAACCCAGGTTCATCTCGTGTAGTGATTGTGGACTCATACAAGGATATGGAGTCGACGGTTGATGTATCAGACTCGACCCTGTCTTTCGTAGCATGCATTCCCATCTGTGTTGCAACTGATTCGGTAAGCTACGTGTCCGGTGCACGGAAAACTGCCTTCGGTCTCCCAACCTTACTCATGGCAACCTTTCGGCCACCCAACGACCTATAACGCTAGTCACTACTCCCACTGGGGCTAGGAAGTAAGCCCCACAACCCAAAGCGGTGAAGAACAAATAGAATTTGCTACAAAAGCCGGCTAACGGGGGTATTCTTGTGTATGAGAACATTGTAATGGAGAAGGTCATAGCCGAAATAGGATTCGTTTTGGCTAGAGCGCCCAAATCCGCTATATATTTGACACGGGTTTGCCGTAATGCTGGAACTATGGCGAATGCATCTATCGTCATTGATGCATAAATAAATATACCAATTAGTAGTGATTGAATTCCTTATATGGTTCCACATGAGAAACCAGTACGAATATAACCTACATGTCCAATCGAACTATGAGCTAGAGGTCTTTTGACTTTCGTTTGGGCCATGGCGGCCAGTGCTCCTAAGATCATAGAAGCAATGCTGCAGAAAAAGAAGATTTCTTGTAATGTACCCTCATAGGAAGCAACAATAGAAACACGTGACATATTTGCAGAAATAGAGATTTTAGGCGCAATAGAAAGGAATGTTGTCACCGGGGTGGGTGAACCCTCATAGATATCAGGTGCCCACATATATAGAGTCAAAAGAGAGATTGAGTCCAAGGGAGAGGGGGGTTTTCTTGGGGCTCAAGAGATTGAATAGATAGGGCCCCACAAGTTGTTAATTCGTCGCTGGGGAATTCACACAAAAGGGAAGGACTTATTCTCAACAAAAAAAGTGCTCTCTGAACCAAACGTGAAAGTTGTTTTCCATCAGACGGCTGTTCATGTAACTCCACTCTCGGCTTGGATTATATATCCATTTGGTCCGCTCTCGTCCATTCCACACGCTGCCTAGCAGAGACGTGGTTATCTGAAGTGGATTCTCTCTTTTGTAGTAGATGTCGAACCTGCTGCTCAGTGGGCGGGCGCAGCAGCTACATGGACCCCTTTCTTTATGTTGTTGCTAGCGCTTTCCCGGGCCAAGCCAGAATTATTTATTAGAACGTCGGCAGGCAAAGCCCGAAGGAAGGCTGCTATCCCCTCGGCCTTCTTCCTTTTTGATGAAAAACAAATCGACATCTCAATCTCCGAAAGCGTTTTCCTTACCCAGCTAATATCCCCCCTTCGTCGAGCCTTTCCTTTAGTGGTAAGGGATATGCACCTTATTTGAACGTCGGCAGGCATTCCGGAATTCTCCTTTTTTGGCCCCGGGTGAACATAGGCTCAAGCATGATTGGAGGGGTCCTAGCTACGCCATGCATTCAATAAAAAGAAAGCAAGCCTCTGGGAAGCTGCAGGGATTACAAAAAGAGGGTGCTTTCCTGTGTTGCACTGAAAAAAGGACAAAGGAGAAGACGTTCTTCGACTTTCTTTCTTCCTCCCGTGCCCGCCTAAGCCCGGCCCGTGTTAGAGGGGAAGATTAGCAAAGCGGAAAAAGATAGAGGGAGGGGGAGCTGCATCTTATTCTCTTCGCGAGAACTTCAGGATCGGAGAAGCATTCGGAAGGGGCGAGGCCTTCATTTCGTTGGCAGAAGCAGAAACGATCCAATCCATTCGGGGCTTCGGGGAACCCAAAAACGAACTCTGTTTACTTTTTTCATAGATAGATGATATATATAGGAATAATATATACATCCCTTTACTTTAGATGTCTATGTATCTATTTTGGAATCATCTCCCGATTCTCTTTTTTTTTCTAATTCGCACTGCTCTTTCTCTCTAAATTGCATCAAAGAAAATAGAGAGAGAGAGAGCAGATGGATCCTATCCCCTATAACGAACACTCATTCCTATCTATTGATAGAAAAGAAAGATCTTCGTCACAGACTTTTTCTTTGTTCTTTTTTTTAGATTGGAGGAATTCCTCATATCCAAGGCAGCTCCCCATAAACACCCCACCCATATGACTATGCCCCCTTTTGAATTGACAGTATAGATTGGGCTTCATAGCTACTTTCATTCTAAAGACGAATATTAGTCAATAGGCAGGCTTCTTTCAGTAGCAAACATATTCATTTTCTCCGGGCTCCGCGCACCTTTGGTACTTCTGGAGGGCAAGCTGTTTTATAGTGACTTCTTTCTTAGGGTAGGGCGACGAATACTTCCAATTCCGGAAAGGTCATTGGGTCGCCTTTGGAATCTAAAGCGAAAGTTGTAGAAAGCCGGGAGAAAAAGCGAAAGCTTGCTCGAAACGGCCTATACCCTAACCCTCGGAAGCGAAGACGCAAAGCGTCACTTTTTTCAAAAGGAAGGAGTTTTTTCTGACTGAATCCATCCATAAAGCCACCAAGGAAACGAAGTTCATTCCCTTTCATCAAGTGGGTAAGGTAGGCAAACCGCTTAAGCTTTGCCTTAGACTGACGGAACAAAGCTAAGAAGTAGGCTGAATGGAAAAAGGAAAGGGACAAGGGCGATCGTCGCTTGGCGCGAAGGCTGCTGGTTTGGTACGGTACTAAAGGTCCTTGGACTTCCAATCGATTTTTCTTTTGGGCTGCTGTGAACCCTTGGATCTCGCCAATACAGCCTCCTATGGTTTTCGTTACCGAGATATCTTTTATTTTTTCCCAGGGATTTTTTGGGTAATCAGCTCCCATGCTGCAAACAGTCAAATCTGAACCTTGTCGCTCTTCTTTCCTCGTGGGCAGGAAGCACACCAGCAGCGTGCCTTGCGTGATTCCACTGTGTTTTTTGCACTTGAATGGGTGGACAGTTGACCGGAAGATAACTTCGATTCGCCCGGACAGCAGGCGGGCGGCGTGCTTATCTTGTGTGACAACACTACAGAGCGAGTAGCTCTTCTAGTCGGACAGCTGTGTGACAACACTCCCGAGAAAGCAGTGCTTTTGTGTAACATGCTATGGTCTCAACGCCCTTACGAGGTAGTGATGAGTTTCAAGCGCTCTAAGCCCGGCCCGCACGTAGTTAGGAGGATTGGCCGCTATCTGAGTGGTACCACCCACCCTACCCTACTACCTATAGGGGGTCGTCCGTCCTACAACCGCCCGAAAAGGAACTGCAGTAATCTTGAATAGGAATCCTACAGCGATAAAAAGAATCCCCATAAAAATACCACTAGATCGAGCACCAGTGATTTCGTATACGGTCAAAATCTTGGCTAATTGATCGAAGTGGGTAGCTCCAGTAGACCCATAGATCATGGAACAAATAGGGTGTGTAGGCCCAACCACCACACTACACGTATAGACGCGAACCCCCCTCCTTACCGTATGTGCGACTCTCACCGCATACGGCTCGCACAAAGACTCCAAAATCCATCCCGAGCTTTTTATTCAACCTCTCCCTCCTCTCCAATCCTCGATCAAACTAGCCTTCCCCAGCAAGAAAACGTATCTGTTTTAGCAACAAAGCGCTCATCCCTTGCTTGTTCTTGAGCGCGGCGCTCAAGACGGTGATTCTTGCTTAAAAAAGGGCTAAAGCACTCCAGCTTCGAAGCTGGAGTTTGCAACTTCAAAACTACAGGTTTTAGCCCTCCTGCTGGGTGGGCGCTTCCTTCGTCTATCGTATGTCTCGCTTGGCTTCGTCCCGAACCAAGGAGGCATGATGGCGGGTGCGTGCGTGTGCCGACTGCAGAGACTACAAGCCGACGCCGGAAGCGACTCGCTTCTATTCTCGATTGGATATAGATGGGGAATCTCTATAGATCGTCTTTTTTCGACAACCTCTCTAAAACGCATACGAGAAAATTGCACTTCACGGCACGGCAAAAAAAGAGCTTCGCTCGGTTGGCCCTCCTAGGCTTCCGCCTACTTTCTCTTCTCTTAAGTCTACAACAAGTGGGAGAGGCAGGATTCGAACCTACGTAGAAAACCTTCAACAGATTTATAGTCTGTCGCTTTTGACCGCTCGGCCACTATCCCCTTCCCGGGGATACGCCCTCCTCAAACAAAGGGTTCCTGAATAAGAAGGATGGCGACCTTCGTTCTTAAGTTAAGAAGAGTAGATGGAACTATTAGATTTGCTAGCGTTTCGGGAGAATAAATAAGGTCATTTAGTAAGTTCATAACAATCCATTTATGTAAAGCAAGGGGCAAAGCTTCTACGACAGCTTCCCCCTCATTGCCATCATCGGCCTTCCCCAACTCCCCTCCTTCGTCGCTTCTAGCTAAGCATCTTTCGCCGGAGGAAAGGAGGCGACTAGTCGCTTCTGGCGAAGCAGCGAGTTCATGAGCAAGTGAATGAACGAGCATCGAGTGAAGTGCAACAGTCGTAAGTAAGGCTCGCCATGTTCCTAAAAGGAGTGACCATCTTTTCTTCCCTTCTACTGACACTGAGCGAGCAACAAGCATAGGCAATAGTTTCCGTAGGGGTGGGCGCAAGCAAGCGTTTTCAGGCTCCGCTAGCTAGCGTACTCTTCTGCTATCAATGAAACTGAAAGAAAAAACCAGTGCCCTTTCGTATAGATCGAGATGCAGTACTTTTTCTTTACTTCTTCCATACTAGGAAGAATGGAAGGAAATCCTTCGATAACACTTCTTCCTTATTTGAAGAAATGATATCCAACGCCCGTGGAAACTCTTTCATTTCAAAAAAGTTCTTCTTCTTAAGAAGCAAATAGCATTTCCTATTGATTTGTCCCCTGGACTAGACCTATGTAGATTCGGAATTATCCGTCGCTACGCTGTTCCCAAGGACTAGCAAAATCGAAATAGCGAAATTCTTGGGTCATCTCAATGGGTTCAGAAACCACACGTTTCTCTGGATCATCATAGCGTACTTCCACATATCCACTCAGTGGAAAGTCTTTTCGTAATGGATGACCCTCGAAACCATAATTTGTTGATATACGGCGTAAATCCGGATGATTGATGGAAGAAACACCAGAGATATCCCATACTTCTCGCTCCCACCGGCCGGCTGATGGAAATAGACTGACTACCGGAGATATTCGTGTTACTTCGTCTGCACTTGTTTGTACACGAATGCGTGAGTTATACCGAGTACTCAGTAAATTATGGACAACTTCAAATCTTCGTTTTCGAGAGGGATGACCCACTCCGCAAATATCAATTGAAACTTGAACCCTTGTATAGGTATGCCATTTTAGAAAGCACAACAATGGAAATGGGTAGTTAGTATTGGTATAAGATCTATTCCCATGTTCTGATCTTTTCATTTTATGTACCCATTTCTTAGGTAAAATCTCCCAACTATATTGGAAAATGGATTGGTTATCCATAAGTGAAAATAAAGAAAGCTTTATTTTGGTTCCGCTTCTTGCTCTAAGCAGAAAGACTTGTCGGAAATCGCCGGTTGGGTTGGTCCGACCAAGAAAGGCATGGGAGTGGAGAGGCAGAAGTGAATAAAGATCCAAAACTGCACACACACTTTTTATAGTTATGTATCCAGGATCGGCTGCATGCTCTAGTGTTGAATCGGGTATAGAACCCAGGATGCTTGGTTACAATTCCGAATTCGCTAAACCATCGCTCGGGGAAAAGTATTATACAGAGCATTAGTACTTATTCTGATCCTTTCCTTATATTTAGATTCTAGTAGTTTATTTCAGTCGTATTCGTTCCTTACTGCGGTTTTTTAAGGGTAACAAATAAAAGTGTGCAGGTTCTATTTTATTGTTCTGAGACATATGATGATAGCATTGAGAATGAGAAATCTTTGCAAAATGCACGTATTATTAAGGAGTTCTGGAACGATTACTACGCTAAGCTGTTGGATATTGACAAAACGAAAAAGACTTCTAATGTTGATATGTATCAGGATGATGTTAGAAAGTTGTTGATTAATGAAAAGAAGAATCAAAATGGTGTGTTTTCCGATACTGAATTAATAGATTTACAGAATCAAATTGCAAATTGCACAATGAAGTTCGATGAGGATAATCTATTTAAAGTAACTCCTAACATAGTAAAGTTCTTGATTAATAAAGATCAGCCTAACGCTAAGCAATATCTAAAGGGTTGCCTACCAAGTAGCTTACCTATGCTTAAGATGCTTGGTATCTATACGCTTGAGGCTATCATGATTCATGTACTAGGCTTGGTATTCAACACTCTTCAAGAATCATCTGCAGTTAAGGCAGCTAGATTTATAGATCAACTTAATTCAACTGTATGAGAACAAGCAAGGTTTCTACAATACAAAGCACCAGGTAGTGGCAAGGTGGAAGCAATACTCACTAGTAAGGTAGAATCAGTTAAGGATGTTGTTCAGCCCAAAGGTGCTAGCAAAAAAGAGAAAAGGAAAAAAATGCAGTGTCATTATGATATCGGGAAATACTTGCTCCAATTCATGATTGAGAAATGTTCTACATATATCAACAGATTGGGGAGTAACAAAAGAAGATCCAGTGCTAGTTCTTAAGAAAGGTCAAGGGTATATAGAGAATTCTTGTTATGTTATGTGCAATTTGAACATAAATCTTCTCCCTATCAAACTCAATCTTCTGATGCTTTGCAAACCCTTGGATTGGCAACCAGCAGAGAGGGGGTCGGATCCTGATACATTATCGGATCTGATAGGAGGTTACTTATGTAAACCCACGGGGGATATCTAGAATCACTTTCGGCTATTAACTTCCCATGACTTAAACCACTTCTATATAAAGTTACATAAAAAAGAATACAAGCAGATGTGTGATATTTTGAATGGGCTTCAGTCTCAAGCGTTTGAAATAAACAAAAGGCTCTTGAGATTTCTGGAAAAGAATCATCAATGTTTAGTTGAGTGTGGGCTTCTTTTACCAAATGATTTGGCTCGCGTGAATCCGACAGAAGCCTCAGACATATTGAGGGAGTGCTACTTCAATAACGTCAAAGGTATTAAGAATGCTTGTAGCTATAACATACTGTTAAATAAATTATGAAAACAGGTGCAGCAGGCTAGTTATGAAGATTTTGTAATTAGACTTGCGTCAGCATACGAAGGTTATCAATTCTATTTGCCAGCATTCATGGACTTCCGTGGTAGAATCTACTGTCCAGGTGTATTGCATTTTCATGAGCGTGATTTCTCAAAAGGTTTATTACTCTTTTCTGCCAATCATCCTCAACCTCAAGCACAAAACCACCTGTCGGAAAAAAAGAATCTCAGTCAACACTTAGCATGTGCTGCAGCCTTTAAGTATCCAAAGTTATCGAACTTAGATGATGCCCTTAAATGGTATAACGAACACCAGACTGAAATGTTTACTTCGGACGAAAGTTTCATTCAATTTGTTGCGCAAGCTAGTGATCCATTTTTTTTCATAGCCAAGATCCTTTCTTAGGATGAAGGAGTGAGTAATTATCATCAGGTTCCAGTGACCCAAGATGCGAGTGTGAGTGCATATCAAATTATGAGTTATCTCTTGCTTAACTTAGAAATGGGTAGGAGAACGAATCTTCCTCCATCTTAAGACGGTCAAATCCAAGATGTGTACATGTGCTTGCGGGATGAGCTTAATTAATTGCTTTTTACTAGATTGAATAATGTTAGTAGTAGTAATTAGAAGAAAAAACCCATAGATTCTATGTTAACCAGAAAGTTCGTCAAAGGATTGTTTATGCCATCTCCATAGGGGTCTGTCCGGTTCTTCCTCAAATGGGTTGCCTCAATCTTTATCAAAGTTTTGGTATCTAGCTTATCCAGCTATAGTATAGTATACTCCTTCCTTGCTCGATAGAGCTCTTTGAATCTGCTTCAACTAAATGCTAAAATAGATAATTTCTTCAAAAGCCAATTTCTTTCGAGAAGGAAAGAGGCCCATAGTGAGTTACAATAGTGCTAGTTCTTGTACGGAAGGCCGTAATTCCGGTAACCTCGACTGCTCTAAGAATGATCCGGGCTAGCCGGGCACATCACATCAAAGTTAGGTCATTTGTCAAAAACATGGCACATAGCTCAGTTGGTTTGGTAAGGGAGCTATTCTCTCACTTAAACCACTCCCATATTAGGTATTCTATCTCGTCTTAAAGTTCCCCCGCATTACCCATAACTTACCACCTGTATCTCCGGAACTCAAATCGCAAAATGACAATGCTTTCGATAGTCTGTACTAAATTACTTTGTATGAATGAACATCTCGGCCGTCGAGTAGCTGATCACCATTTCAAATTCTATATCCGTGGTTCAAGAAATGGAATTGCTATTCTCGATTCAGACAAGACACTGATTTGTTTACGAAACGCTCTTCATTTTATAGGATCTCCCAGTCGTCAAAAAGGCCGTTCCTTCTTTTTAAAGACCAATCATTTATTTATTTATGAGATAACGGAAGAAATGGCGAGCTATTTTAAGAAGCTATTTAAGAAATGTGAATTCTCATTGTTTCGATGATTCTCAATGGAAGATCGGGGCATTTTTGTCCAATTCTTTTGCAAATAAAAAAATTCC
This sequence comes from Triticum aestivum, assembly GCF_018294505.1. Taxonomy (NCBI): domain Eukaryota; kingdom Viridiplantae; phylum Streptophyta; class Magnoliopsida; order Poales; family Poaceae; genus Triticum; species Triticum aestivum. Next base: position 303,591,882 of record NC_057810.1, on the reverse strand, counting down.
GTTCAAGAAAGAAGAAGATCAATTTTGGGTTGAACCAACAACCTGATTGTGTGGTTATTCTGAATGCAGATAGAAAGTCTTCGGTCATACTGGAAGATGATCGATCACAAATACCTATTCCACCCTTAGTTGATTCTACGATCCCATGGGAATCCTATAAAAGAATCACTTATCCCATCCCAGCGAATGATCCTATACAGTTCGTATATCTATTTCATCATTCGATCATGAAAACAGTGATTCTTGAACAGAATGCGATTAGTAGAAAAGCGCAATCTCTCAGAGTCACTTTGAGTACGGGGAAGTCCACAGGAGGGATGAGATCCGCCTACTACTCCACCTCTTCTTCTTCCCCAATAGACGAAGAAGAAAATAGGGCCAAGGTGCTATTGGAGATGCGCAAAAAATATCCATAGGGAGATGGCGCTGACGCTGACGCTAACGCTCGCAAGGCGGTTTGCAGGCAATTTCACAAAATAGTTTTTTTTGTTGAGCTCATAACCCGGTTTGGGCCGATTGACTCTGAGAGCGATCGAGGGGTCGTGGGCTCACACCTTGCTTTTGCGCATAGGATCGAAGAGATCCTAGAATTTCATGGAAAGAGGAGCTGCTCTCTAAAAGACCTCATTGATCTGAAATTGGATTTGGAAGACGCCTCTAAAAGAGAGGAGATTCTACTTCCATATTTTTCCTCCAAAAAAGAGGCAAAGTCCTAGCGTGATACAAAAAGAAATAATGGGCAAGGGCGGGGAATGATAGGTTCATAGATGTGGAGTAATCAGTTCTTCATTTGAAGAGTTAGTTGGCTGGCCTACCGGCCCGCAGGTGTAGAGAGGTTGCCCCCACCATCCTCTTGAACTGCGAAATCAAAGTGATTCCTGTTGATGGAAGAAAGGCTAATTTGGTTTGATCCGATCCGCCTATGCCAGTTCGAGTCTGGCGAGTCGCTATCATTTGTTGCCCTAACTTTTTCAAGCTCATCTTGTCCGTAGTGATATTTTGGAGAAGGAGCAATTACCAGAGTGAGAACGGTAGAAAGAAGCAATCACGAAAGCTAGTGCTAGTTGTGGCTTTTTGTACTAATCTTGTTTGTTCGGTAGCTCACATCAGCAGCTTTAAAAGGAATACAAAACAAGGCTTTTTCCACCACACCAGGGGCGGGCATTACACTCAAGCAGGGGAAGTCAATTTGACTGCTGCTCGAGAACCTGTTTGAACAAGAAGAAGTAGCATGGCTCCAGCGGGGCAGAGCCAATTGGCTACGACATGGTGACCGAAATACAAATTTTTTCCACCACTTTGCAATTGCAAGAAAAAAGAGGAATCTGATCAAGTACTTGATGAGCGATACTGGAGATCGAATAGAAGGTAATGACTTACTCAATGCACATATTTAGTGCTATTTCTCTCATCTGTTTAATACACAATTCTCTTTGATAAGAAGGGTTCTCTTGTGTTCCAGGGTTGATTAAGCGTCTGTTGGAACAGGGATACATTGTGTGAGGCCAAATTGCCTGACGAATTGATGAATATGGCTCAATATAGACTAGTCCAGGTATACCGGTCAGTCTTGAGCCACCAGGATAGCCTTCCACATATCATGTTCCTCCCTTGAGTGGTAACTCTTTTCTAACCTTAGAATCCTGAACCAATTTGCTCCAAAGACTCTCTCATTGAAAGGAGTCCATAGGTTGATAAAATAGGTTTTCATGAAAACCACACGTAGATAGAAAAGGTAAGAGTTACACGTGCCAGAAGCGAGGAATACCGCTCGGAAGCCCGATTGAACCTGTCCTCATTCACTGCTATCACCATATATTGGATGCCATGCTTGAAAGGGTAATGGTCCAAGAGGATGGGGTCGTAGTCTTCTATTACGCACGCTACATAGACGATATGGTCTTCGGCTTACCGAGAGGGGATAAGTCCATGCGAGTCACCCAGGGTCTCAAAAAGGTCTTATCTAGAGTCCTTAGGGAGCTCCTACAGGGCTTCACTTCTACTGAAATTTCCAGAAAACAACCAGGGAGGCTACAAATTATCGGCTTGCCCCTGTCTCTGAAAAGTGAAGGTCAGCTCCACGCGGGTATTCCATCCAAACGATGGGAGAAGAGGATGACACTTGTTCGTATTGAAAACTGGAGACGAAGGGAAAGAGGTTTGATTGGAACATGTTCTACAAGAACTCCTGTGTAGAACACGCCCGTATCTATTCTATGGGCTGGCTTCAGGCCAACCCTACTGCTGAAGTAGAAAGCATTATATTCCGGTTTTTCCAACACTTGATCAGGAACCGGGCGCAGAAATTCCTTGAAGAGAAGGGGATGCCTACAACCAATGCCTAAATAAAGGCATATGTCAAAAAGTGCAACTACTAATAGATTCATTAAAGGAAGGCCCGGAACGGGCTGAGCTACTGCCCGAAATAGAAGAGGACGACTAGAGTAGAGGAGCCTAATTCCAATCCAAACAATTGACGAGGGAGTCTAATTATTTTTCCGTTCTTGATTGTTTCAATTGTACTTTCTTCATTGTAGGGTTGCTTGGAAGTGCGATAGTTATGGCGCTTGGAGTATACGGATTGAATTCTTCCTTCTTCTATAGCTCTTTTTGGGCGGCGAGGCGGAAAAAAGGTGTAGAGAGGGAGAAGGTACATAAAAAACGATTTCTAAGGTAGGAAAGAGGCATCCACCAGTCATTGAGAACAGCTACTCCCAGAATTAGCAGGCCGGTATGCGAAGAGAATTCGATATTGAATCCGCGAGGCCGGGTGAAGAAAAGTCCAATATGGGTGGATTACCTTTTTCTGAAGGATAAGTCTCTGGGACTGACTGAACTGAATGTATAGCGTCAAGATAAGAAGCACAGTAGTCGAAGATGTACCTTGTGGGGTGGGGTACGAGTAGACCAGACCAATGATGAAAAGCATAGATACGAGCATGGCCTCCCTGTCTCAAAAGTAGGCCGCCAAGGGTGCTCGCATGAAGCATTTCTCACTCATAAATAAGTAGTTATCACAAATTTAGAAACATGCTCTGATTTCTCTTATCGAATTTCATTCATATTTTCCAGTATTCGGAGTTGCTTGGGAAAAGGTCTAGTCAGGGTCGGTTCTGTTCGGAGTTTCGGGTTGATCAGAAAAAAACACCCTAATTAAGACTTTTGTATAGTTTGTGTCAACCTGTGTTTGGTTAAGTGCCCGCCCGCCTAGATAGATACATAAGTTTCAGTTTGAATGAAGTCAAGTGTAAACCGTGTCAACAACGAGAAATTGAAGTGTAAATCTGGATGGTTTGAAGTGGAAACCTTAACATGCAAAAGTGTCTACCTCATTAGAAAAGCAAGTATCTACCGGCGATATATTCATTCGAGTATCAACCGGCGTCAACCAGTTGTCAAACTCCAAATATTTCATTCGTAGGGGCATGAAGAAGTTGCTAAACCGGTTGTAAAGTGGCTCTGATAAAAACCATCATTGCTTTATTTTTTACTTTTCATCTAGTAACGTGCATGAATGGATATGGTGGGTAAGATTTGAAAATGTTTGACATCAATCGGGCTCTACTTTGCTTTTACTTTACTTCACTTGCCAGGTCATTGTTGTCGATATTGAGGTGAGGACTCTCTCTATATTCTTGTTTTATTTATCACTAAATGATCTACTAAATATTGAGTCATTGAACGAATATCCGAGTAAATTCACCTTTTTCTATGAAAGCAAGGATTGGGCTGGGTTGCTTATTCGTCATCACGGAGCAACCCGGTACCTTTTCTTAGGCGAGCGACTGAGATGAGAGCTTTCAATTATGCCGTTTTGGTCAAATCCCAGGGCTCTTTCTGATTTGATTAAATACTTCTATGTTGTATGATAATAGAAAGTCAAGATCTCACTCACTTTTTCTGCTTTTCTTGGTTGTTGCCTTTTTCAACATCGATTGCTATAGGAGTTCCATCCTCAACCTATGTATGCTCAAAGAACTGGATCACGGAACTCTCAGCCATTTGCCCCAAGGCTACGAAAACGTTTCTACTCCCTTTCCCTTCCCAACGTCATATCTTTCTTCGACAAGAAGGAAAGATCACTCTCTATCTAAATGATAGAACCACTGGCACGGCACCTTTCACATTGGTAAGTCAAATCCTGGTGAAGACATCACGAGCAATGACACAACGACATCATCTCCACTTCGTAGCCCATCGGTCTTCATTCATTGAAGCCAGGGCATTGACTGACTTTCAGCAATCGCTATAAGAAAGACATAAAAAAGTTCTCCCAAACCTGTTCCTTTCCGTTACTACTACTTGGAATAGGAAGTCTAGGAGCAGGACTAACCTTTTTCTTTCGTTTAAATAAAGCCGAGATGTAGCTTTCTCTATCTCAATAAATTATTCCACCTCCATTCATTGGAGAACAAACCGTTATCTGATTAGATCCTTGCTTCAAACTCAACCGAATCAAGTTTCAAAAGTAGATGTGGAAGAGGCAAAGGGAAGAGCGGGGTTGCCGAATTGTTTCTCAGAGCCGGACGAAACATCTATCTCTATTTACAATACCCCCAAGAAAACTTTGTCGAAAAAGGTTGTCATCGTAATAGGGATTGCACCTCAACATGGCAGCCCTCAATTCTGCCAATTGTGTGTGACTTGTACTCTTCTAGGCTTCCTCTTTGCCTCAAGTGATTAAACTCATCAACTACACCAACCACATTTCTTACCTCAAACCTCTCTACAATCTCTTGAATTCACTCTTGCCAAGATACTTGTCCCCTATTCACTAAGAAACTATTGTACCAGCTTTCAGCTCTCCCCCTAAAGTGCATAGCCGAAAGTTCTACCTTGTACCAATCTGTAACTTGGTACACCGAAAAGTAATGTTCACACTTTTGTATCCAAGACCTGGCCCCTTCAAGTATTGGAAAATAAACTCTAGGAGGTTGATGTATCTGCTGCCCATATTGATATTGATTTTGCGGCCTTTGTTCTTGCAGGTATTGGTACGGGTCATGCTATTGAGTTGGAAGCGGTTGGTTAAGGTAAGTATATATTGGCACTTCTAGTTTCATGGAATTTCCAGCATAGGGCAAAAGTATTAGTTGGGAAAATTGGATATTTGGTATTGAATTGGGTCTTGGTTGTGGTGGTGGAGGTGGAGGATTAGGTCTAATATTATCATGTTTTGAGCTGTGAGGAAGGCCATATGTGGCTGGAAACAAGTGTTCGTGCCAAGGTTTTGAGGGGGATAGAGAGGGTTATTTTTGTGATTGGGTCTTTTAGTTGCTTTGCTACTAGAGGTCTAGGTGGTCAGGGGTTTAAAGGTCTGGAATAGGTGTGAGTGGTGGTCGTATTCAGTACCAATGGTACGGTAATTGGAGGTTCAGGCGGTTCAGGCCTAGGATAAGAGCTAGAGGCTTGTTGAGGGGTAGCCATGGTTTCAGCTTCATTGGCAACAGCTGGTAGGGACATTTGTTGTGGTGTTCTAGGAAAATGAACCATATTGCCCCTAGTTGTGTTAATCGAGCTATGCTCTTCTTCAACGCTCCGCGCCTTCAAAAAAGTAGTTTTGTTGCTTGCGCTTTAATTTAGGAGTTTCAACTTAACTAGCATATGTGCATTTGGGTTGTTGGCATATGTCGGCTACATACTGGATGCTTTTCCATCATTGTTCGACTTGCACAGAAACAATGGGTCCCTTCTGGTTTCTTTTTCTCCCTCCAAGTTTGCTCTTCATTGTAATGTGTGTCAACTCAACAAGAGTGAGCACACCCTTCCTGCTGGTCTTCTTCAACCTTTGTCTGTTCCATTACAACCTGGGTCTTCTATTTCAATGGATTTTCTTGAGGCACTCCCCAAGTTTTATGGTTATAGCTCAATACTTGTGGTCATGGACCGTTTCACTAGCTCATTTCATTCCTCTATCTCACCCTTTTAGTTGTATACCCTATCTTGTATCCAGTAGTAAGTCTACTCTTCTTACCCCCTCTCCTCTACCTTTTGTGGCCCATCTATTAGCTTTTTGACCATGTTTGAGTCATAGCGAGACAGCTCTATCTCTTTTCACAAGTACAACCGTAAGTACAGTTGTGGGCGTCAACGATCAGCAGTACTGAGCTATAGAAAGTCTATCGAATTATAGCTACGGAAAGTCTATTGAAAGGACCTAATCAAAGGCTACTACAACTATAACTGACCCGCCTATGGAATCTATTGGCTCGGCTGAACCGACATGAAATGAAAGAGAGGAAGGCGGAAGGTATTGGCAAATAGAGGGGGATGTTCTCCGTGTCTTTTAGCCCTCACTAGATGACAACTTGCTTACTTTTCACTTCTTCTTAAGCTTGGCAGACTAGTTCCTGACTGACTTGATAGTGCGATGAGCTTACTTGCTCTAGTTCTATCCTCAGGATTTACTTACCTGAGTACCTAGCACCGAGGATCGATGTAATTTACTTTCAAAAAGATGTGTTGATGCTAACACGCATATAAATAGATGTTCCCCACTGCTTGCTCCTCTTACCCGAATGGGGTTATATGCCTTAGTGAAACTCAGGGTAAAGTGGCAGAGGAATGACCTCGGGAAGAAAGAAAGATCGGGCGGGGAAAACGGGGTTCGAACCCGCGACTTCTGGCGTGACAGACCAGCACTCTAACCAACTGAGCTATTTCCCCCTTTCGTAACTACTATCGATTCAATAGTCACCTACCGGTTACCTTTGTAACTACACCAAAGTAGCTGTACAACAGAATGCCCTTCGCCTTTAGTACTTTTCTTATATATGTTATGTTATATACTAAATGTGTCAAAGCAATAGAACTTATTGAAAAAAAACAAGCCCATCTTTCTCAAAAAGGAAGAGAGGGTGCGCCCCCCAGAGAGAACCCCATTCTTTCAAGAAAGTTCTAATTAATTATTTATAAAAAGGAATACGGAAAATAGGAGTAAGCGAGTAGGGTCAACAAGATTCTAAACGAATACCACAAGTGACGGAACCGACGACGATGAAGAGATAAGGGGCGAAGGATATTTTTTCTATTATTCCAATTCTTATTTATTGATTATCTAATTTATTTAGATCCATATTCATTTTCATTTGCAAATACAAACTCTCTTTCATTTTCTTTTTACTTTTGCGCTAAGGATAAGGGAACTGAGAAAAAAATAGTTGGCTTGGCTGGTACATCAAGCATATGACATATTGCTTGTTCGGTGTGGTACACATATCTATCAATGTTAATCAAGTAAGAAAATGCATCCCACTGTCTGAGGAAAAGGTGAAGAATTGCAATTTATTGAGCTTGTAAGGCCCGTTGAAGTCCCCGAGAAAGGGTATAAATAGGGCTATAAGTAGGCTTTTTGCTGTTGCAATAAGGGCTGCTCGCCTTTCCTTTTGACGACTTGGCTTCCTATCGCTCCTATGTAGTGGTCGGCCTTAAAAGGAGTCTTCCTACCATACCATCATGCATGCCTATGTTATAGTGCGTTAAGCTTCGCCAGAAGCAAGCAAGATGATGAAGCGAAGCTTCGTAGACAAGGCTCGTTCCGTGCTTGACTTACGAGCTCGTGTAGTAAGGCCTCACCCTACTTCAATAAGGGCTTATGCACTCCACTCGTAAACGAGCGTTAGAGCTTGTTGAGCGAGCGAGCGAAGCCTTCCTGGAGCTTCCCCATTCCCTCACCCGAGAATTGCATTTCCGCTTCAGCTTCCCCGGTTTAGTTGGTTTGGAGGATTAATTGATTGGATACCCAATCCGCGTAATCTTTCAAAGTCACTGCTTCTACGACGATAGGCGTAAAGGCATGATTAGTTCCACGAATCTCACTGCACTGACCATAGTAAACTCCTTCTCGTTGTACCGAGATGGAGGTAAGATTTGAACGACCAGGTACGGCATCACATTTGACACCTGAGGAAGGTACAACCCAACTATGAGGTACATCAGCGGGTGTTACAATCATACGTAGATGAGTTTTGGCTGGTACAACCACTCTATTGTCAACTTCTAATAAACGTGATTGACCCAATTCTAGATCATCTTCTGGAATCGTATAACTGTCAAAAGTGAGTGACGGTTCATCGGAACTGTTATAATCCGAATACTCATAAGGTTGGGTCGACGCCCGCCTCCCCCCAAACTTGACTTGCAAGTTTCCCCGCAAAAAGCTCTCCACGCCTACTCTTATTTATAAAGAGCACTATTCTTCTTTAGTTAGGTAGTTCTCCTCCCTCTATGAGACCTTAAGACCCCAGTGGAATCGAAGGCCTGCTTACTAATAGGCAAGAGGGGACCCTTCTCGCCCAGCTCTACCTACACCAGTGAAGCTAGAACCGAGGAAGACAATGTTCAACACACATGAGACAAAATGAAGGTATGGGACGGCCAGTTCACCACGGAAAGGGATGCTAGTCGGCTTTGGCGAAGTTGTAGGCCCCAATAGATCAGATCTCAAGAGTGATTCCTCACCTATCCTTCCAGGGGCCAAGTCGAAGGCTCGAGTATAGATTCCCTATGCTCATGTGAACGACCGGCCCGTAGATCTAAAAGGATCCAGAAAAAAGACCGGAAAGTATGTTTGTCCACGAAAAAACTCGTTCATGAGACCTCGAATTCCCACGTTCCAGCCTGCATTATGCCAGCAGGTCCCACCCCCAATTTCTTGAGTCACCCTTATCTAAAAAAAGGACGGAGTCTATCTAGATCATGGTATCACTGTATTCAGAGGTCAATTCTCTTTCTTTGACCTCCCACCGTTCACGACATCCCTTGCTTCTCGCAAGAACAACTCCTCGGTGGAGGAGTAGAAGCGCTGGTCCCCTTCGGTCAAGTTCTTGTGCGTGCTCTTACCTACCGTAGGACCTCCGTCCCCGAAGCAAAGAAGGAGGAGCAGGAACAACAGGTTGTCCTCTCTTGGCCTAGTAGTTCCGCAACTACTACCGTGGTTGTTGCCAACGGGGATCCCCCATTCTGAAAGGTAACAGGACCATCCCTTAGGTCCAAAGTTGTATGCCACTGCTGTGGTGCCGATAGATTCACTACTGAAGCCCCGTTATCAGACATTGCAGGCTTAACATCTATTTTTCATATATCGCTCCACCACACCAAGAAGAGGTATGTGTACCTCCAGCAATAACAAGAATGGAACCATAGGCTCCTATGCTGGGAGCATTTCGGGGTATAGATCTAACCACCTCAACTCCCGTTTCTGGCATGCTATAGTTCTTTTAGTCTCTAAACGACGGGAATGGGAGATGACCGGTAAGCCAAATGCTTCGTGAACCACCGGTACATTTCGTTGCACTTAAATCACCCTCGTTAAGAGGCGCACTCCGATACCATTGATGTCCAATAGCTTTGATAGTAATGGCTAGATCTACTAATACCCCGTCCATTGAGTATAACAGAGCAAACGATGGTATAGCAATGAACAAAAGAATGACACTTGGAAATATGGTCCGAATAATTTCGATAGTAGTTCCATGAACAATCCTTTGTGGTATTGGATTATTTTGCTCGTTGAAATGCCATAAAGCGCGAACCAACATCCGTGATACGAAAACCAAAATAAGAATGAGGAAGAAAAAGATATCATGATGTAAGTCAATGATTCCTTCTATCATAGGTGTTGCTTCGTCTTGAGATCCTAATTTCCATGGTTCCGCAGCATCACAAAGAGCGATTGTGAGGAATCGACATGATAATGAACGAAGAATCATTGGAATTTCTCATCTTTTTCAGCTCTGCTCCCGAAAAGAGAAAGAAAAGGAGACAGATCTTGACGTTGGCGTTGGTTTTTCCAACGAAAAACAAGAACATTCTTTCACGAACTTCCATGACAAAATGCTAGTTACCTCGTAACGCATACACTGGAGAGTTTGTCCCATCGACGAAGAATACTTACTATACGCGTTTTCTGAAGAGCAACAACAGAAAAAAAATAGGTGAACCTGGATAACATACTATTAAAGAGAAAGATATAGACTAACAAGAAATCAAGGACCTCGTGAGTACTACCTAGTCGGCCTCATCAATTAGTCATCCCAATGAGATATCAAGCCCTCGATTCCAACGGGGCTACGGACAGGAAAGGTCCTTTTGAGATTCTATTTCCCCTTGGGTCTATCAAGCTGAACAGTTCATGGGGATATAAGAAGATCACACTTAGACAACTGTCTACACTACCTCTTTAATGATCCAGATTCCATGACGCATAATTCATCTGTCCATATATATTCCTAATTTCATATTCATCATCATTTCAAATCGGGCAAGGAGAAGTCGTCGTGTTGGTTCTAGGATGGAATGATCTTTTGATCCAAAGATGCCGGTGCTAAAACCTCTTGTTTCTCTTTTAATAGGACCGCGAAGGCAAGAGCATTGAGGAAGCAAGGATTCTCCCATAACTAATTAATGCAGGAAAAAAAACAAGATTTCACTGAAAAAGGTGCCTAACCCCGGGATTTTTCGATACTTTTCTTGAAATTGACTAGATTTGGAAGAAAATGCACTCAACCTAACAAATCCTGATCAATTCAAGTGGTTAGTTTAAGGGGGTACATGGGGCTGACGCCAAAGGAGATAGGAATGAAGTAGGGCGGGCAGCTACCTAGAGATTGGAATGCCCTATCGACAGGGAATGCTGGTACCACCTACGGTGCTTGATAGTCTTCAATCCAGACGGTCTCGAGAGTACCTTGACCCATAGCATAGGGCTTGATGTGGCTTTGGGGCTTCCCAAAAGGTAATAGAATAGGTAGTTTAGGCACCATCATCAATATGTTGCTGCTATTGAATCCGGTTTTGAATCAAGCAGCAAGAGTCCGACCTCAGGGTCCACCATAGAAAGGCATTCCTCAGTCCCAGAATAGCATGCATACGGGAGCCATATTCCAATCATGTGAGCAGACTTCTTCGATAAGCAAGCAACTGTTCGCATAGGCCCGGATACAGAGGAAAGGGAGGGGAAGGTATAGAAATCTATCAAAAGAGCACCTTAACAGTGATGCCTGGAAGGAGTCCCTCTTATTTCAGTATATAGGACTTCTTGTCCGCGGGACCTAACTAACTACCCGATCGATGGAAAATAAGGGCAAGTCAATACCAGATCGCACTCAACAAAGTAAAACGGGATGAATTCAATCGCCAAGACCTGCCACTGGCTGATTCCATAAGCACAGAAAGAAGGGTTTACGAATAAAAAAAAGCTGCTCATTAGGGTCTCTTTTCATATCCGGCTATGTGAAAACCCACGTACTCTTCTCTGAAACAGCCTACCTACCTTTTGCTTTTTCAGATAAGTAAATAAGTTGACCTCCTTTCCGGAGATCAAGTTTCTACTAGACTAACCACGGGTCTTGATCACAGAGTTCTAAGGTCAATTCTCTAATGAGAACAGACTCTGTCCACAAGGGCCATCAAGCCAACTATATGGAAGGACCCAGTCCCACATTCCCGCCCGTGTTCCGTTTTCCTTTTGGTTTCCATAGTCGAAGCAGCTTAAAGAAGGTCAGGTTTGGAACTCATGAGGGATGTTTCGTTGCATGTGGATCTTCCGCGCCTACTTTGTCCTAAATTTGGTCACCCATGCACTTTTCTAGTTAGGGCTCGACTGGGTCCTTTGATAATATACGTAAGTCGGGCTTCTTTTTAAGCAATATCATGACTAGAATCTTGAGAGGATGACTACGTCCTTGAAGCTACAAAGTCCAACGAATGTTGAATCGACGCATGACGAAAACAAGGAAAAAGAAAAGGTGACTTCCGTTGACCAAGGAAATCGAAATGTATGTGCCGGTAGAACAAAGATACCATTAGGTGATAAATTGATGCTGCCTGCACGCACAAATTCAGGAGATGACAATTTTAGCTTCAATATGAGATGCCAGTGATGCATTCAAAAAGGAATGAGTGTTGCCCGAGTCGACCAAGAAAAGAGGGTAACATCCAAATTATGGACTACTAAGCAAGCTAACTGAATGGAACGGAGTGCAGGAGATTTCTGCTTAGCTTCAGCGGAGAGGACCCTTAGATCCAAAGCAGAGTCATCCTGGTCCTGTAACATAGAATAGCCTACAGCAGTACTCCATGATAATTCCTCCATTTCCTGAACAACATGGAGTTGATCAGTAGCTTTACACTGACAATCCTTTGCCCAGCGCTCACCACAACCAATCCAGAGAACCTTCGCGCGCCGATAAGCCTTCAGTCTATCATAAGAAGAATACTTGAAACTTACACTTAGACACTGGAGTAACCAATCAAATTGTACATCTTGTGGCATGCTCACCAATATTGACGTAAAGTGAGGTGATCAGGGTTGATGCTGTTATGCGAAGGGAAGGGGCCACTCAATTCAATTCAATGTCGTAATCCCACCTGGCTTCTCCTGTCCGCACTTGGCACAGATTGATACTTGTTTTTTGCTGGATTTGAACTTGCTTAAAAAGAAAGGACTCAGCTTCCGCAAAAGTGATCGATGGAGAAGCTCAAAAGTCTCAATCCACCACTAGCTATCATTCAAGTTTGCACTTTTCGAGCTCATCCTTACCTTTGCGCTTTAGCTGCTTGTTCCCACTAACCCATTTCATTTTCTTAGCTGGATCCTTCATAAAGTATCTCTCATCGCTTGTCCAGAGCCTGGATGTCAACCTTAGCCAGAGCCTGTATCTCATCAGTCTCCATCTGAGCCTCAATCGTGAACTGAAGATGACACGCGATCAGCGAGGAATGAATTCGAAAACCCGTACTTGGAGCATTATTGCACTTGGGATAAATTAGATGTCAAAACAACTTCTTCTTCAAGTTCTCTATCGTGAGGGATGTCTATGATAATATGCTCACTGCATATGAGTTAGTTCATTCCATGAGGTCGAGGAAAGGTTGAAACCATTTTAGAGCTAGGCGGGGTCTCTTAGATGCAGACTAAGCCATTTCGACATGAAGCATCACATCGGCTTGTGATCCTAAATCTAGTGATTGATTATTGACTTGTCAAGGGCAGGTTGGTGTCTTAATGTGGAGGAATTCCGTACCTACGATAAGAAGTTTCATTTCATGCCTACCGTAGTCCCTATTTTATTGGGCATAGTCCCCCTTACCTACTTCCGAGAGTAGAAAATCAACATTTATGTCATTATTAATAAGAAAGAGATGCTCGGGTAGCAAAGTTGCCTACCATTAGGTATTGTTTGAGCCCGTAACTTCCATCAGGAGAGGCATCCTCGCTCAGTTTCAACTGGTGGTTACTTAAGTTTATTTTCTCTGCCGGATTGCGTTTCAAATTCAGACTTGTCTTTGTTAAACAACGCTTTCGGGTTGCCTAGACTAGAGAATTCAAGAAATAGAGACGCACATTGCCTAATTGGTAGTTTATTTCCCACCATAGCTTTACTCAAGTGGAAATCCTTTGAATCAAACAAAAAGTTCGTAACCGCTAGGCTGCATCGTCCCCTTCAACCAGAATCATCTAGATTATAGATTTCATAACTGCATTTTGCAAGAAGAGAGTGCCTCCCATTCTCAAGAGTAATGATAATAATAACACTCCACATCGCCTTCAGGCTTGGATCCATGCCTTGCATCTTCTTCTTTCTCAGAAAAGAACTCAGATCGTTCAGATTCTTTGCCAGGAGAGTCCCCGACTTTCGAGCCCTAATCGTGGGAGTTGCTTTATCCATCATTGCTATTGGCATCTTGGTGTTAAACAATTCGTTTATATAAACACTTTTGACATAGCAGAATCCTTCTCAGGTTGATTTGTGTGCCACTCATCATCAGACAGTGAAACGGCCGGTCTAGCCCTTAGTTGAGGGATCTTCACTCTTGTCCTGCCAACCATATTCGTGCCCACCCAAACCATGGGAAAGAAAGTTTGTCAGAAATTACTTGTACTTGAGGGCAATGATAAAGTGAAGCAAATTATAGAAACAATGAAATGAAGCTATGGCTCGAACTATTGGAGAAGCCACCATAGAATATATCCATGAGCTTCTCAAGCACTTCTTCTTCCAATTACTTTGTGACGATTTCAAGGAAAAGTGAATGATTTCAATCAGGAAAAGAATCATATGCTCGATCCGTCATAACAAGAGGGATAAGAAAGTCTCAACTCCAACCGCGGGAGCATTTACTATTTGGAAGTGTGCGAACGTAGCTGGTGGATCAGGGAAATAGGAAATCCTTGTGGTAATGCCGTGGGAATAGGAGTTGTTAGAGCGAGGTATTGCAATGAAACAGATTGTTCAATAGATTTCTTCATTGCTAAGGGTAAATGGCATTTTCATGGTCAAAATTCCAGAGAGGAGTTCCGAGCTTCAAGGATGCCGGATCCCACCATTCATAAGAGAAACCCTTGGGTGCCCGATGAGGCACAAAACAGATAACGAGACTATGCCCTGGGCAAGGAAATAACCATGGCAAGCCACGAAAGGAATGAATAAGCTCCCTCCGGGCTCTCCCTTCGGAGTTTCACGCTAGTGGAACTCACAAAAGCAGCGCAGCTAATGAATCAATGAATCAGTAGGCAAATCATTGTGTCCATACATTTGATGTGCCTTTTGAAAGTCACATTTGTTTTCAACAATCAGAAATGGGAATATTCCATTCCATGGCATAGTTCTCAATGTTAGTAAACGGAGTGTGTTATCAACTCAATAATAAATCTCCCCTACACCGTAACCGGATTACATTCATTCAAGTTGGCAATCCCCTGATCTTTGCTTCCGATGTGCGATCCGAATTGACATATAATGACCGTAGTTAGCAGGCAATGGCCAAGGTCAGTGCATCTCGAACTAGTGGGTCACTATATCTAAACTATCTAATACAACTATGGAATGCGCTCTGAATTGCAGTTCTGCTCGTAACCACTACGAACCGGAAAGGAAAGAAGCAGCTTTAGAGGAGGGATGCCGTCAAACAAAGGATTTTTTATATGCTAAAGATACCGGTTCAATATGTCATTTCTGAAACCGAGGACCACACCGCTGGGAGGACAACTCAAGCACCAAAGACAAAGGTATCACTCGTAAAAGTGATTTTCATCGTAGTACTCGCTCTAGCGTTAGGTTCAATGCAGCGTTTAAATACCTCTAGCCCTAGGGAAGGGGGCGTGTCGTTCCCAATGGTGGAATTGCTTCTTGTCTGCTTTGCCAAGGAGAGCGCTCGCTACCCGATCCCCCTAAGCTAATGTAGTTCCCAGGTTGCCTACTAGATACCGTTTATGGCTATATCCGTGTAGGAAGCTGAGGAATAGAGATAATTGATAGTTGCCAAAACCACGTAAAAGAAATGAGATTGAAAATATTTCAATTCAACAAATTCTGATTGTTTCATTATCAAATGCAAGGGATATGGGACCAGGTTCTATTATTGGAGTTAAGCGGTGTAGGAGCCATGCCGTTCCTGTGTATTAGCTCGTTGTTAGCAGCCCCGAAGGGCGTAAAGGGGGTAAAAGATTTCTCGGAAGCAGCTCTTCGCCTGTGGGAACTTGCTCTTTTCTTTTGTTTTAAAATGCAACCTATGCTGAAACAGCCGAATAAAAACCAAAAAGTAAAGAGGTGGATCAGTTGATCCTTTTCTCGATTGAATGCACTTTCTATCTATTTATACCGGTACCAGGAAAAGCAGAATAAGCAGTTGAGCACCAAGAAATTCTTGTTTCAAGTAAGTACGAAGGGGCAAGAGAGATTGTCATAATATTACTATGGGAGACGGATCCTGTTAAGTTAGTACGAATGTGATACGAAAAATCCTCTTCCATTCTTTCCGGCTGGGCAACATGACTGATGGGAATGTTCGCTACTGCTTCGGTGTCCATCTCATACATATGTTCTCTGACCACCTCCATATTCCACGGCTTGGTTGCAGCATGGATAAGATCCGACACAAACATAGGTGGATCATTGGATCGCGGGCACAGCAGCGTCATAACATCTTGTTTCTCAAGAGTACGTAGCAATCGGTCCTTCTTGGAGTTCAACAAAATGAACAGTAGCTAAATTGGAACTAAGGTGACCGATCATCCACCGGTGGGTAGAAATATGAATGTTGACTAGGGTCCCCTGTGCTCATTTGATTCTGAGTCGGCAGCATATCAAGCTCCTAGCCCCGCCTTAACAACCCTCATAGTGTTATGTCCCCCGATCGATAGCTTAATACATTTCAGTATTTGGCTTGCTTTCTTCATTTTCCTTGCATAGGTAGAAACTTTTTTGGGTGTGTCAGCACACCAAATTATATGACTATATTCAATATGCCCTGATGTCCATAGTACCATACTCAGACGACCCTACCCTTCCAGAATAGTAGGATTACATTCATCATTCCAGCTGTAAACACAGTTTCTAGTTTGACTGAATGAGAGTCATGCAATAGGCATCAGTAGGGAGTGTGAAAGCAAAAGCTAAGTGATCGGACTAACACAGAGTGCATTTCTCCCGGGTAAGCTTATGTTCCTGATACCTGATACCTATGTTTGCTCCTTATTTTATTAATAATTGATCCAATTTATACGAAAAATATGTAGGTTGAAGAAGTTATCAAGAAAAATGATTGGGATCTTTCAATATGCTATTCTTGATATCATGTTTTTTATTCTTGATCCTATCAAGTATCGACTCTAGATTGTTAGTTGGAGCATCCTAACCAGTCTAGTTTATTGTGATATGATCCTGAGGGACTCTTCAAATACATGTAGGGAGTCACACAGGTCTCCAACATATCAAATTGTATCTGGATTTGAGTCAGAACATTTCCTCTGATTCCTAGCTCAGAAATCTTTGCTTTATTTACTAAAGATTGGAGCACACAAGCGCACACGCAGTAATCTGATTGAGAAAATGGATAGTTGCTGCCATCCATATTAAAGAGTCTGTCTAGTGCCAAAAAGGTCCTTCCAAGGCCTGAGCTATCAAATTCATGTGATACACACTTTGCTCTCTGCAGATCACACTCAGCTTACTACAACTGAGGGTAGGATTGGTTGCAAAACACACGCTATCCATTTGTTATTGGTGATAGGAAGATGACTCAATCATTGAACTAGCATTGAACAACCTACTTCAGAAAAAACTTAGAGTTAACCATCTAGTGCGAAAGTGCTAGTTTCCCCATCCCAGAGGTGAGAAGGGAGATATGAGCGTGGCGGTATCTTTTCCTCTTTTGATAGAAGCCCACATGCCCACTCTTCTATCACACCTATCCACATGGGGTATCAGTGGCCTCGTGATCTCCATGAACAGAGATCACTACACAAAAACAACTATATGAAAAACTTGCTTGCTTCTTTGAATCTCGAATTAACAGAACATATAGAAAGTGTTTCTGTGATTTTTCCATTCTCTTCGGGGAACCTATAGAAAGATTATCAGACGGCTTTCATTCCCTTCAGGGGGGTGTTCCTTTAGAGCAGTCCATATCATTAGATGAACTCCCTGATGAATCAGTTGATGAATCATCAAATGAACTCCCTGATGAATCAGTTGATGAATCATCAGATGAACTCCCTGATGAATCAGTTGATGAATCATCAGTTAGCTCATCATAATCCATGTTGAGATCCGATTCATCAGTTAATGAATCATCAGATGAACTCCCTGATGAATTAGTTGATGAATCATCAGATGAACTCCTTGATGAATCAGTTGATGAATCATCACTCTCCACATTTTCATGATCTGGAAAAGGGGGCTGCCCCTGCCAGAATTCTGCAGCTCCCGGGGGGAGAACGTTTAAATCAAAAGGAAGAACAAGGGCGAGTAAATGATGGAGACTAAAAAAACGATTTAAGGTGGCATTGTCCAAGGAGAAACCACCCCAAAGCCAAGTCACTATGGTATCTCCTACTACCGGTATGGTGCTAGCTAAGCTTGTAATTACTGTTGCTCCCCAAAAGCTCATCTGACCCCAAGGTGGTATGTATCCTATAAAAGCTGTCACAATCATTAATAGGAATATTCCAATTCTGCCGAGTATTCCATTCATTTTCATCATAATACTATGCTTCCTTGCCCGTGTGGAACATGTGTGAGCATTATGTTTTTCCAACAAGTGATCCGACTGGAAGAAGTGTTATATGAGGACTTCGAGATCAAATAGAGAATCTGTCTCTCCATTCCTCATGAGCCACTTATTTCTCCGAAATCAGATATCAGAGTGATTTTCCTCCTTTTTCCCAAATAGTCGACGTTCTTACACCATTGGGATACTTCGGATAAACTGGAGTACATATATGAGAGACCGGCGCTAAAACCTTTTCTCGAGATATCTTCCAGATTCTTAGGGTCCTTGCTCTGGATCTCGCCCCCCTCCCCCCGGCGCGAAAGCAGTTGGTTCTGTAGTTTGAGAATTCTACTAATTCCAAGTATTCCATTATTATTATTAAATAAGAGAATATAAAAACTAAAGAGGAGAAGACATAACCAGAAAAATTGTGAGAAATAAGTTAATTTATCAAGTTGAGGCATTTCGATTTGGATTTCAAATAAGAAAGAAAAAAAGACTCCGAACCGTACTTTTGCTATTTTATATCTATACAAAAAGAGATTGACTTTCCAAAATGGAATCTTTGCCATTTCTGATGTGAATGAGGGAGGTTGTCTGCCCGGGTAGGGGTGACTGGAACCCTCCGAAGTCATCGCTCAAGAAAGCACCACAGTCACACGAGAAAGAGTTTGGACTATGACGAAGACGAGCAAGCCTTTGTTGGGGAGTGATCGGGGAAGAGTCGAGTACAAGAGGAAGGTGGAAGGAAGAAAGCACCAGAAGCGCCAGGTGCAAAGATAGACCATCAAAGAACTCCACAACAGAGCAAAAAACAGAAAGGCAAGGCTCGCAAAGAACAAAGGCTCAACCACCAGATCCAACACAAAGCCCTCAAGATATTTAGAGGCTTGGACTACTCTCTCTAGTAAAAGAAAGGAAGCACAATGGGTGTTGCTCTATTTCTTATTAGTGAGGTATCCTTCTTCATTCCAGTATTATGGGCATTCTTCCATTCTAGTCTGGCACCAACAGTCAAACTAGGAGCTCAACGGCCACCTGTTACTACGAACTTGTTTTCATCTGGCAAATAAGCCTTTGAGAAGAGACCACTTTGATAACGAGCTTTCGGGTTGCCGTATTGATATCGCCCTTCGGGGGAACAGGAGAATAGCATGCACGGGAGAAGGATTTAGGGAAAGGTACCCACCTTTTAACGGGAGAAAGGTTGCTTATGTGAAAACTTCCCTTGTGATTTAAAGTTCAAATAGATCAGGTGCCTATGTTGTTGATACACCGAAAGATACTAACGCTATGCTCCAATGCGGGATGAGGGCCAACGATTGTGATGAGTGGGGACCTTAGAGCTGAAAACCTACATACAGTGACCCTTATGGGCAGCGCCCTGGGTTGGCTATGTACGAGACATCAAACCGTCTCTCGGGTCCAAAGTTTCCATTTCCAGGCCTGGTAGTCTTCAACTGAAAAAAGTAGGGCGGAGAACTAGTAAGAATTGTGCCTGCCATTCAATTCGTGTCGTGGATGATCCGCCGACAGAGTCGATTAGGTGAAACGGCTCTGCAAAGTTTGTTTGTTCATAAAGGCTACATGCAGCCATGCAATTCGTACTGCATGGCGATATTACTCTACCACTCTATAAATGGTATATAGATATCTTCACTTCATCACAAAGAAATTGAGTACTAGCACGCATTGCTATGGATGCTGCAACCGCAAACAGGCTTTCTGCAATTGCTACCGAAACGGAGCAACTGCAAAATGAGATTGAAGGGCACCGTAGAGTGCTAAACAACTAGTTGAGAAGTGTTAGAACAATGGATCCTGCAAAGAAAGAAGCACGCATTCGCGCTACCAAAGAGCGCATAGAGAGGCAGGAAGCGCTGCGGGTGGAGCAGCAAGTGCTCTTTATTCATCTAGCATCTCGCTAGAATAGAAGAGCCCGTAGACTCTTTTTAGTTTTCTAAGGTTGGTTTAAATTCAATAAGTGTCTGGAGACATTTGTTTTCATGTCAGGTGTTCTTTGTCTTATTTTGATTCCGATCTACTCCTATGCTAAGTGTCTTTGTTTGGTTTGTTTTCTTGTGTTTGCATGTATGGGCTAGCCGTCAGTGTTCAATGCTTGTGTTAATATAATAACGCCAAAATGTGCTGCAAGTTCATGTTCAAGTTGAAATAAGGCCGAAGGGCTAAGTGTACTACTGGAGATTATATATTCCAGCTCTGAAGTTTCCTTTTGAGCCCCTGTTCTACTATGGTTTGGATTCTAGTTGAAGCGTGCGACCATCTATTCAGATGAGGAGACCGAGTAAGAAACCACTAAGCGGAGAGCAAACAGATCAATCTCTATCTATGAGTTTATCAACCAAGATCCACTATTCAACCAAGACCCGCTAACTAATACTTCTACGCGAGCTTAGTTATTGGAAGTTGTAGCCGAGGAACTCTTATCCCTAGCCACAGTTGTTGCAGTACAAGGCTTTGTCGCGATTGGGTCATATGTCAGTACTCTCACATTCCTCGTGGTCTCCCTAGTATGCTGAGCTGAACTGAAGTGAAGTGAAGCTGCGAGCGATGATGGACTGATCCCATGCTATTCAGGCGCCTGACAACGCTGGCTCCGACGGTGATGAGTCTGACGGTGGCTCAGATGTTTCTCTTCCTGATCCATCAAGGTCCCCCGTTCCTGACATCGTCCAAAGGCCGTTGGCGCTCTCCCATCTGACGGTGCAGGCTCTGCGTGTCGCCTATGGCAACACTACCCGAGTGGTCTATTGCATAGTGGATCCACGGGTACCCCGTCACTGCTTCGTTTTTATCAACATCCGGTAAGTAGAACGGACAGAGAACTGTCCCGATTTCTCGTAATGCTAGGCCCAAAAGTCCTCCATCCGCATAGCAGCAAAAGTAGGCATTTCTTTGATACTTACTCACATGTGGCTAGATTTACCACCATTCGAGTACTACTATCATGGGCTGCCTCGCACGGTCTTCTCGTACATCAGATGGGCAGACGGCTTTCCTTAATGGCGAGTTGGATGAGGAAATTTACATGGAGCAGCCACATCAAGAGTACCCGCGCATTCGCCTAACCCCGGGTTTTTTCGATCAAAAAGAATATTTTTTAGAAAATAAGCCCAAAAAGCATTTGACCTTGAAAAGAATCACCAGTTACTTGATCCATCCCTGCGGTAAGTGGGAACGAATGTGACAGCCGATGGTAGTAGGATTTCCACAGGTTGAGCTCCTTATCTTTTGACTTTTCTAAGGATAGCCAAGTGGATATACTCGAATGGGATGAATCGAGCATGAGAAATCACTAGGCACAGGGGAGCCGTAAGGAAGAGTAATATTGTTCTGAAGTTCACGAATTCGATTCATTTTGGAATCAATAAGTGAACACGGAATATCGTCTTGTTCCCCTTGGTTCCGAGTCGATTTCGCTTGTCGAAATGTAACGCCCCGGATCTGATGCGCCAGGTGTCTGCCAGTTATTCGTCGTTGTTGCCATGTCATTTGCTTGTGTGTTGCATTTTATCATGTCATCATGTGCATCTCATTTTGCATACGTGTTCGTCTCATGCATCCGAGCATTTTCCCCGTTGTCCGTTTTGCAATCCGGCACTCCAATGCCATCCGGCGTCCCCTTATTGTCTCTTTTCATGTGTGGGTGTTAAAATTTATTGGAATGGCCCGAGGTTTGTCAAGAGGCCTTGGTACACCATCGGTAGACCGCCTGTCAAGTTTCGTGCCATTTGGAGTTCGTTTGATACTCCAACGGTTAACCGGGTAGCCGTAAAGGCCTCGTTTGTATTGCAGCCCAACACCCCCTGAAAGTGGCCCATAACCCATCCAAACCCCCTCCATGCTCTTGGTCGTTCGATCACGATCGTGTGGGCGAAAACCGCACTTCATTTGGAGTCTCCTAGCTCCCTCTACCTATATATATATGCCTTCCCCTTCTAAATTCGTGGTGCAAACCCTAGCCATCTTCATCCTCGCGCCGCTGGACACGTCCGCCCGTGCCGGACATGTCCGCCGGACACCTCACTCCAGCCAATCGCGGCCTGCCACATCATCACAGCCGCCGTCCCGGCCAACCCGCAGCCGCCACGTCGCCACCCAGCCTCCCCCCGCGGCCGCAGCCCGTC
>NC_057810.1:303566658-303569365 GCF_018294505.1 Triticum aestivum | reverse complement strand
GCCGCCCGTCTGCTCCGCCGCCCGTCTGCCCCGCCGCCGGCGAGCGCCGCCGCCGCTCGCGCCATCTTCGCCGAAGCCCGCACCTCTCCGCGCCAAACTCTGCCCCACCCCTCTGCTCCTCCGCCGCCTCCCGAGCCCTCCCGGATCCCTCGCCGCCGCCCACTCCGCCACCGGCGCCGCCACCCCTCGCCGGCCTCCTCCGACCTCCTCCGCACCGTGCCCCCGCCGGAGAGCTCGCCGAAGCTCTCCTCCGGCCAGATCCGCCGCGGATCGGGATGAGATCCATCAGTGCACTGAACTAAACGCGCCCGCGCCCCGTCTTGGTTCCCTCCATCCCGGACGGCCCCATCCAGTTTTTCTACGAGGTTGAATTCCACTGTCCTTTTGCTCTCCTATTTTCATGCCATGTTCATCACATCATATCTCTGCATCTGTAGCTCTGTTTCATGCGCACAATATATCAAAATGTTCGGTGTGAGATGCTCTTCATTTCATTCCATTGTGCCATGTCCATTTGAGTTCATCTTGATGCCTGAATCATCGTTGCAAGAGTGCTATATGATGTTAATCTGCTGAAACTGTTATAACTTGTTGTTTTGTCATTTTTGTTGCATTTGATGTGTGCATCTTATGAGCATGAGCTCTACATGTGTCTTGTGCTATATCATGCCATCTTTCCAGTGATGCCATCCATGTATTTTTGTGAATATTGTACTGAGTGCATCGAGCTCGTGAAGTAGGGTACTTGCTGTTGCTGTTTTGCTAGACAGATTCTGCTATATCATGATGCTATGTAAACCTGCTGCTACAGGTCATTCTATGCATAATCTGGAGATGTTCACTACGTATGTTTTGTTATAAATGTCATGCTCTATCTATTCATGCCCCTGGTTGCATTTATAGCATGTTGTAGCTTGTTGTAATCTTGCTCTCAAGTTGCTAAATAATGTTGTTGTCAGCCTGTTAACATTAAGTTCAATGTTGCCATGATTGTTGTTAGTGATCCATGCACCCTATGAACTTGCTCTTGCCATGCTTAACTTCACAAACAAGTATTCTTACTGTTGGTTGCCTTTTCATGCCATGTATTGCTCTGTGGTGAGTGGTTCAAGCTCACCAACATGCTTACTTATTGTCGTTCCTGCCATGTATGAATCTGTCATATAATTTTCCATGTTTACATGGGTGCCATCATATTTTCTGTGTCCTTTTAGCTCATGGTCAGTAAGGGACTTTTGTTCCATGTATTTAGTAGTAGCATGCCATGTATTTGGTTGCCATGATATGTTCCTGTAGCATGTTGTTTGATAGCTCTAAACATTGCAACCTGATGATATTTCTGCTAAAGTCTGAAACTGTTATTATTTGCAATCTTGCCATGTCCTTTTGAGCATGTTATAGTGGTTTCTTGAGATAGCTCAGTGTTCATGTTTTGTCAGGCTTTACATGTACTTCATGCCCATTCCTTTTGTTCTTATGTTGAGGTGCTGTAGCTTATTGTTTTGATGCTTGCTAGATGCCTAGTTGCTGTTTTGGACAGCTTGTCCATTAAACTTGTATAGAATGTATATGTTGAACCGTTGCTCCGTTTTGAGTGTGCTCTATATGAAACTTGATTGGTTTTGCATGAAGTTTCATATTATCATGTTGCATCCTTGTTTTGAGGTGTTTTCTTGATGTTTGTATGCATTTTGCATCAATGCCATGTCTAACTTGTTTTGCTCATATCTTCTAGGCCGTAGCTCCGAATTAAATGAACTTTATATGTAACTTGACTAGAATTTCGTGTAGATCATCTTGGTGCATCTTAACTTGCTGTTTAACAACTTGAACATAAGGTTTATTCAGTTCTGGACCAATTTCTAAATTTGCATATGGGGACTTACCGGATTTGTTATATGTTGTTTCCGGCCTCATTTAAACTTGCTTTGATGTGTTGCTCTTGTTTGCATCATCTCTTGCCATGAGTAGCTTCATGTAGCTTTGTTATGCATCATGCTTGTTGTGCATCATGTCTTGTCTATGTGTGGTGTGTTTACCATGTTGTGTGCTTCTTCTCGATAGTTCCCGTTTTCGTTGCGATCGTGAGAATTCGTTCGTCTACGCTTGGTTCATCTTCGTGGCTTCATCTTCTTCATGGACTCGTTCTTCTTCCTAGCGGGATTTCAGGCAAGATGACCGTCACCCTGGATCTCACTACTATCATTGCTATGCTAGTTGCTTCGTTCTATCGCTATGCTGCGCTTCCTATCACTTGTTCCTCAAGCCTCCCAAATTTCCATGTCAGCCTCTAACCTTTTTCACCCTTCCTAGCAAACCGTTGCTTGGCTATGTTACCACTTTGCTCAGCCCCTCTTATAGCGTTGTTAGTTGCAGGTGAAGTTGAAGATTGCTCCTTGGTGGACAGGATTATGTTGGGATATCACAATATCTCTTATTTAATTAATGCATCTATATATTTGGTAAAGGGTGGAAGACTCGGCCTTATGCATGGTGTTTTGTTCCACTCTTGCCGCCCTAGTTTCCGTCATACCGGTGTTATGTTCCCGGATTTTGCGTTCCTTACGCGGTTGGGTGATTTATGGGACCCCCTTGACAGTTCGCTTTGAATAAAACTCCTCCAGCAAGGCCCAACCTTGGTTTTACCATTTGCCTCACCTAGCCCTTTTTCCCTTGGGTTTCCGGAGCCCAAGGGTCATCTTTATTT
>NC_057810.1:303564778-303566260 GCF_018294505.1 Triticum aestivum | reverse complement strand
TGAGTAGACTGCGGGGCCCCCTCGGGGAAACTCGAGGTCTGGTTTTACTCATAGGATGTCTCATCCGGTGTTGCCCTGAGAACGAGATATGTGCAGCTCCTATCGGGATTGTCGGCGCATCGGGCGGCTTTGCTGGTCTTGTTTTACCATTGTCGAAATGTCTTGTAAACCGGGATTCTGAGACAGATCGGGTCTTCCTGGGAGAAGGTATAACCTTCGTTGATTGCGAGAGCTTATCATGGGCTAAGTTGGGACACCCCTGCAGGGTATAAACTTTCGAAAGCCGTGCCCGCAGTTATGTGGCAGATGGGAATTTGTTAATATCCGGTTGTAGATAACTTGACACCAGATCCGAATTAAAACGCATCAACCGCGTGTGTAGCCGTGATGGTCTCTTTTCGGCGGAGTCTGGGAAGCGAACACGGTTTCTGTGTTATGCTTGACGTAAGTAGGAGCTCAGGATCACTTCTTGATCATTACTAGTTGACGACCGTTCCGTTTGCTCTCTTCTCGCTCTCTTTTGCGTATGTTAGCCACCATATATGCTTAGTCGCTGCTGCAACCTCACCACTTTACTCCTTCCTTTCCCATTAAGCTTTGCTAGTCTTGATACCCATGGTAATGGGATTAGTGAGTCCTCGTGGCTCACAGATCACTACAACAATAGTTGCAGGTACAGGTTATGCGATGATCATGACGCGAGAGCGATGTTTCCTTGTTTTGGAGTTCTTCTTCTGCTTCTTCTCCGATCAGGGGATAGGTTCCAGGTCGGCAGCCTGGGCTAGCAGGGTGGATGTCGTTTGAGTTTCTGTTTGTGTTAGATCCGTAGTTGGATGTTGATCTTACGTAAGATGACATTGTATTCGTGTGGCATTGTATGCCTTTTGTATGTATCCCTACCTATTAGGTAATGTTGATGTAATGATATCCACCTTGCAAAAGCGTTTCAATATGCGGGTCTATCCTTGGTGGGACCTTTGAGTTCCTTTTAGATAGGGTCGCATATTGGGCGTGACAAGTTGGTATCAGAGCCTCGACCGACCCTAGGAGCCCCCTTGTTTGATCGTGTAGTTTGGCCGTTGTTGAGTCTAGAAAAAAACTGTTTTCTGAGTTTAGTTATATCGGAGAGTAGGAATTCTTTTACTCCTCAGCCCCTTCGTCGCTCTGGTGAAATCTTGACATAGGTGTTTTTGAATTACTCCTCTTCCTTTTCAAACTTTCTTTAGGATCACGTAGTTGGTTTTCCGATCGTTGTTCCTCAGCTCTTTTGATTCGGTGCATTTCTTGTCAAGTTGACTCGAGCCTCTTCATCTTTGCCAAGTTCAATCCTCAGTTGTTTTCTTTCCCACCCGCCCACCCCTTTTTCTTCTCGGAGCCAGAGTCCGTAATCGAGTATCCATCCTACTCGTGTGAAGCCTTTGTTTTCTTTCAACCGGTGTTTTCTCTTCAAGGTATTTGTCGGTTCCCCCCTTCCAAGTCGCT
>NC_057810.1:303561948-303564639 GCF_018294505.1 Triticum aestivum | reverse complement strand
CTGTTTCGAGCATCAATTTCATTTGTGCGGAGCCTCATCAGTCTTCCCTCAATAATTTCAACCGGTGAATTGTCGTCTAGTTAATCATCGTTTTTCTCGATTTTCCTTCCGGAGGTTTCAACTCAAGTTTTCGTTGTTGATCGTATTCTTTCTTTGACCGAAGTGTTTTCCCCTTGCTTGTTCGCCTCTCACCAGTTTATCTTTTCGGAGTGCTCAAGACAACTCAGGAGATTCGTCGGTGTTCCAATTAATTCGAGGTTGTCACCTCATTCAAATATTTCAATTGTTCCAGTGCATCATCTACCTGTTCAACATCCCTTCCCAACGGTGTTTTCTTTAGTGGGCCCTAACCCACAGGTTTTTCCCAGGATCTTACCTGACTCTTCTAATTATTCCGGAGCTATTCCCAAATTCTTTTCAAAGTGTGACGTAAGAATGAATTTCATCAGTCAGATGCCATCTCCAAGATCGCTTTCAAATTCTTTTCATCTTTGGTTCAACCCTTCCTCTTTTTCATCCTCCCGGAGTATCTCAATAATTTTGGTGGTGTTTCTCGTCATCATTTGAAGATCGAAGAAGAGTTCCTCTTAAATCTTGTCTGTTCTCTCGAAGATTCGCGATTCTAGTTTCATTTTATCCTCTAGAATTATTCCATTTGTCAGATATTCCTTTTTCTCACCTATACGGAGTATTCCAAGAGTTGATTTCTGTTTCGCTTCACCGGAGGCCAGCATTCTAGAAGAATTCTTCGTCCTCGCATTTCAGCTACCGTTATCCGATTATCCTGGTGCTTCGTTCAAGTGTTCTTTAATCAGCTCATGATCTCTTTGTTCTTTTGCATCTAAATCCCCTCTAGCATATTGGTCCTTCTAATTCTTCCCGGTGATTCATTCTCTTTCATCTGTCATTTTCGAATTCTTACGGTGGTTCGTTCAAGATTCTTTTTCCTTGTTTATCATTTTAATTCATTCGTTCTTTCCAATCCTACTGGTGGTTCAAGGGGACCTTCCCGAATTTGGAGTTATATCTTCCCTTAATCTTTTTCCAACGTGGATAAGTTGTATGCAATCCATCGCTTCTCATCAATTTAATTGATGAAGGATAAGCATAACATAATTCTTATTCTTCTTTCATCAAGTGGATCAATCCCCTCCTTCGGAGTTTGTTCGTCATGAATAAATTATAGTTTCAAGTGTTTTCATCTTCTCTTTTCTGGACTTCAAATTTCCTCGGCCATCTCGTCGGAACCTCCATCTAAATCATCGCAAGGCTTGAATCTTTATTCATTCTTCCTTCATTCTTTCTCATCATCCTTTTGTTACCGGAGTTCTTCATGGTGGTTCTTCATGATTTAATTCATTCTTCAAGAGTTCATCAAGATTCTTGTTGGTGGAGTTCAAGTATCTTTTCCTCTTGCGTCTCGAAGTGCAAACAATTCTTCATTTTCTTCTGAAGTGGAGTTTTGCATTTCTTCATTCTTCTCAGCTAATTAAATCATTTCCGTTTGTGGTCGGTTATCACCTTATGATCTTGAGATGTTACCTATAAGACCACAACAAGCTTATTATTTCATTGTTGATTTTCTCAACAACTCCGTTTAAACCTTCCTGCTAAAGATGCTTTCAATTCCATTCGTGGCACAAGTTGTCATTTTCTTCTCCGTTCTTTTCATTCAACTTTTTCAAGTCTTTCCGGAGGTGTTGTGTCATGTCTTCATCAAGTATCATTCCATCCTCTCAAGTTCATGTTCTATTCCTCCAATTTTCAGCTGGAGTGCTGCCTAAATGCTTTCGGTCTTATTCATTTCTTATCTCGTTCTAACCGGAGTGGTTTCATAGTCTATCTGATTCCGTGAGCTTTCGATTCCCATCCTTCTCGTCGTTCCTCTCTTCTTCTTGAGTGCTCTCGATTCTTTGCTTCTTCTCTTGAGTTCTTGTTTCACCTCATCCTCTTTTCCTTCCGTCTCGGTCCTAAGATCTCGGGACAAGATCTCTTGTTAGTGGAGGAGTGTTGTAACGCCCCGGATCCGATACGCCAGGTGTCCGCCAGTTATTCGCCGTTGTTGCCATGTCATTTGCTTGTGTGTTGCATTTTATCATGTCATCATGTGCATCTCATTTTGCATACGTGTTCGTCTCATGCATCCGAGCATTTTCCCCGTTGTCCGTTTTGCAATCCGGCACTCCTATGCCATCCGGCGTCCCCTTATTGTCTCTTTTCATGTGCGGGTGTTAAACTTTATCGGAATGGCTCAAGGTTTGTCAAGAGGCCTTGGTACACCACCGGTAGACCGCCTGTCAAGTTTCGTGCCATTTGGAGTTTATTTGATACTCCAACGGTTAACCGAGTAGCCGTAAAGGCCTCGTTTGTATTGCAGCCCAACACCCCCTCAAAGTGGCCCATAACCCATCCAAACCCCCTCCATGCTCTCGGTCGTTCGATCACGATCGTGTGGGCGAAAACCGCACTTCATTTGGAGTCTCCTAGCTCCCTCTACCTATATATATGCCTTCCCCTTCTAAATTCGCGGTGCAAACCCTAGCCATCTTCATCCTCGCGCCGCCGGACACGTCCGCCCGTGTCGCATATGTCCGCCGGACACCTCACTCCGGCCAATCGCGGCCCGCCATGTCATCACCACCGCCATCCTGACCAACCCGCAGCCGCCACGTCGCCACCCAGCCTCCCCCC